>NW_007729371.1:110736-157952 GCF_000696425.1 Galeopterus variegatus | reverse complement strand
TTTTTTTTTTTTTTTTTAAAAAAAGTGATGTTTAGGGTGTTTGGTGGGGGGGGGGGGGATATGGTTGGCCTGCAGCTGGCTCCACTGCTGGCTTGGTTATAGTGGGGAGGGTGGGGCTGAGGCCCTTGGCCCCCACCTCAGGACCCTGGGGGCTTCTGGCTCTGGCTATTGCATTGTCACTGAACTGGTTGACTTCGATGCTGGGTGAGGCCCTGGATTTTTTTACTTGAACCACAAAAAATCATGTATAACATAAAAATGACATAATGTTTCAAACTTGGTTTTGGACCACTTCTAAAACCTTGCATGATCAATCAATCATATAGTTATTGAGTTATAATATGTATATGATACTGTATCTCATGATAGAGAAAATCAAAATATATGTTAAGCATTATTAATTTATGGGAAGACAAAAGATACTCCAAGGCTTTTTATAATGAAATATTTACCTCCTCTTTTCTTAGTTAATAATGTTATAGTAATTACATTTATATGATGTGTGTTTCTAAGTACAAGAGGTGTTGGATGCTTTTGATTTATTAACAACTTGTTCTTGACCCAATGGAGCTTTCTCAACCCCAGTCCATCTTAGATGCTGGAGGTGTAGACATGAGTTAGCAGATGGGATCACCCCTCTCTCATAGCCAGACCAGTACGACCTGGCTAAAACCAGTTCTGATGGGATTTAACATTGGTAGCTTTGCCCCTTAGTCTGAGCCCAGATGCAGCACTAGGCTCACTAAGTAAGATTGGCTAAACTGGTGTAGACTCCTCTTCTCTACTTAACCTCTAAAAGATGAGAGTGCCCCAGGGATTACTGCTGAGCCTTTTCTTTATATTATCTCCCTCAGTTATCTCATTCGATCCCATGGCTTTAAATATCACCCACTTGCCTATGACTCCCAAATATACACTGGCCTTTTTTCTGAGCTCTGAACTTGCCCACCCAACTAGTTGACATCTCCACTTGGATGTCAAAGTGACAACTAGGACTTAACATGTCTGAAAGAGAGCCCAAGTCCTCCTCCATACCTGCTCTAATTTGTCACCCAATCCTCTTTGATTTACTACCCAAATCCACTTCAAATCCATCCTCTGCTGACACCATGGTGAACCCACTATCATCTCTCATCTGTGGTGTTTCCTGACTGATTTCCTGCCGGTACTGCTGTTCTTACCTAGCAACATCTTCTCCATATTTTAAAAATGAAGTCATAGTTGTAAAATGTAAAACACATCTCATCACTTCCCTGCTCAAAAATCTCCAATGCTGGGGTTTGGGGAAATGGGGAATTATTTTTTAATGGGTATAGAGCTTCCATTTTGCAAGATGAAAAGAGTTTTGTGGATGGATGGTGCCGATGATAGCACAACAAGGTGAATGTACTTAATGGCACTGAACTATCCACCTAAAAATGATGAAGATGGTAAATTTTATGTTATGTATATATTACCACAATTAAAATAAAAAAAAACCTCTAATGGATGTACAATTTAATTAGAGTGAAATTGAAACTTATTACCCTAGCCTACATGCTCTACATTGTGTGGTTTCTCTTATTTCCCCTACTCTCCTCATTTAAAATAACCTGCCTTCCCTGCCTTACCCCTTGGTTCCAGTCATGCTGGCCTTCTGGTTATTTGTGATCACACCAGGCTTGCCCTGTCTCAGAGGTTACGCTGGCTCTTCCCTTCGCCATATCTGTTCCCTGCTCTGGCTTCTTGCTGTTATGTACTTCTCTAGCCTTGGTCAATTTTCATTATATTCCATTTATATATGACTTGATAAGTGCAGTGCTTATCACTACCTGAAATTCTGCTGATTGTTTATTTGTTTCCTGATTGTCACCCCCTCTTCCATCACCCCCCAATGTAAGCCCCATGAAAGCAGAGACCTTATCTGAGATGTTCACTGCTTTATCTCCAGCAGCTAGAACAATGTCTCTGGATCTTGTTTTGTGTAATGAATCTTCTGGGAATCTAGTGAGTCTGACGGACCTTTCTCAGGATAAAATTTTTAGATGAGTAAAATAAAATACATAGACTTACGAAACAAACCAATTATCTTAAAAGTATCCAAATTCTTTTAAAAGAATTATATATACAATACACAATTTTTAAAAAAAGAATTATAGCTAATAATTCCAAACTCTTTTAAAATTTTGACATAGTAATATATGTGTCTCTTTATGAACACAATGTCCTTTTTTTATTTTCTTTGCAGTTAAATCTAGTAAAAATTGTAATCGCTCATAATTTAAAGGTAGTAAAGATCCTAAGCCATATTCGTAAGTATCTGCTGCAACTGTTGTGTAAAGGTCTATGTAATAAAGTTACACGTCCCACTAATACTACTATGGTTTGTTATCAACATTCAGGTTGGAAAGAAATGCTAGTTTTCCAATTAGAAGTTAATGAAAATAAACATGTAAATTGTTTCTCATCCAAATTCAAAAACTCCATGATGCAGAGAATGTCTGGCACATAGTAGAAACTCACTAAATACCAAATAAACAGAATAGTAAATAAATTCCAACCCAACTCTATGCTTTATTTAACTAGAATCAATGTTAGTCTGTGTTTGAAAATCTTGACCTACTTCTAGGATATGTTTATAATTTATTCATGAGCTTTGTTGACTTAATAGTGTCCCTACCAAAAAAGGATATGTTAACATCCTAACCCCCAGTGCCTCTGAATGTGATCTTATTTGGAAATAGCATCTTCACAATGATAACCAACTCAAAATAAGATCATTAGGGTGGGCTCTAACTCAATATGATGGTGTCTTATAAAAGTGGAGACATTTAATAACACACTTATGCAGAGAGAAAACTACGTGAGAAAGCTCAGGGGGAATATGGTGAATGCAGAAAGTGGGTTGATGCATTTACAAGCCAGGAAACGTCAAAGACTATCAAAAAACCACCAGAGGCCAAGAAAAAGACGTGGATGAGATTCTTCCTCATATCCCTCAGAAAGATCCAACCCTGCCAAAACCCTGACCTCAGACTTCTAGCCTCTAGAACTGTGAGACAATTAATTTCTGTTGTTTAAGCCATCCAGTTGGTGGTACTTTATTATGGCATTTCTAGGAATCAGTACAGATTTTGCTACAGGGACATGGGATGCTGCTGTAACAAATACCTAAAAATGTAGATGTGGCTTTGGAATTGTGTAATGGGTAGATACTGGAAGAGTTCTAAGATGGTAGAAAAAGCCTAGATTGCCTTGAAGAGATTGGTGGTAGAGATTCAGATGCTAAAGGAGATTTTGGTGAGGGCTCAGAAAGAAAAGAGAAGAGCTGTAGAGAAAACGTCTGTCATCTTAGAGAACAGATATATTATCATAAACAGAATGTCACCAGAAATATGAACCCTAAAGCTGCTTCTGGTGAGGTTTTGGATGGAAATAAGAAAAACATTAGAAACTAGAGGAAAGGTGATCCTCTTTATAAAATGGCAGAAAACCATGCTTTGTTGGGTAAAAGTAGAACTTGTAAATGATGCACTCAGATATTTAGCTGAGAATATTTCCAAGCAAAGTGTTGAAGGCATCGTCTGTTTCCTCCTTGCTACTTTTAGTAAGATATGAGTGAAAAGAGATAAATTAAGGAACAAATTTTTAAGCAAAGAGGAACTAGAACTTGAAGATTTGGAAAATTCTCAGCCTGTGCATATTGCAGAAAATGAGAATGCAAATTTGGAAAAGAACACAAAGGCTGTGGCTTGTGAATCCAATTTACCATTGTAGCAGAAATACTGCTGGCTTGGACTGCAGGTGACAGAGATGGGATGAAGTGAAGAAAGGCTGTGGGACTTCTTGCACTCTAGGGAGGAAACTGGCTAATAGAGCCGTTTGGCTGAAAATGTGTTATCCTTCGAGAAAAGGGAAGAATGACTGTGACGGTGGTTCACTAGCTGGAAAGGCTGGAGCAGCAACTACTGGCTCAGAGGAGCCCTCCTAGAATCCAGAGGGCAGAGCTAGTCCAGGGCTGAAGAGTTGTGGCCACCTCTCTGGTGCGCCGAGAAGGTAACCTCAGAGGCCAGAGCATCAAGCCACAGAGGATTATTCTCACAACTTAAAATCTAATGAAATTTTCTCTCCTAGGTTTCAGACTTGCTTAGGACCCATGACTCATTTTCTCCTTCCAATTTTTCCCTTTTGGAAATGGCAATGTCTCTCTTGCTCCACCACTGTATTTTAAAAGCAAGTAACTTTTTTTATCTGGTTTCACGGGTTCACAAATTTACCCCAGAATGAATCATACCCCAATTCTTGCCCTAGATTTAGATGGTGAGTTTGGGGACTTTGAGTTGATGATGTTTGGATGAGATTTTGGACTTAGAGTTACTTCTGGAATGATCAAGACTTTTGGAGATGTTGGGAGGAGTGAATCTATTTTATACATGGGAAGAACATGAATTTTGGGGGATCAGATGGTGAAGTGCTATGGGTTAAATTGTGTCTCCCAACACAGACATGTTTAAATCCCAACCCCCAGTACCTCAGGATGCAACCTTATTTAGAAATGTCTTTATTGAGGTAATCAAGTTAAAATGATGTGTTCTGGTGGACCTAATCCAATGTGACTGGTATCCTTTTAAAAAGGGAAAATTTGGAAACAAAATGCAATAAGGGAGGACTATGTGAGGCCACACATGGAGAAGGTCACATGTAGATGGAGGCAGGGCAATGCATCTACAAGCCAAGGAACACCAAAGATTGCCAGTAGACCACTAGAAGCCAGGAGAGGGGCATGGAACAGACAGATGTTCCTTCATATCTCCCAGAAGGAACCAAACTCACCTGCACCTTGATCTCAGACGTCTGGCCTCCAGAACTATATTTCTGTTGTTTAAGGCACCAATTTTGTGGTACTTTGTTATGGCAGTCCTAGGAAACTAATACGAGTAATCGAATTTATGTTAGAAATGTCGCAGACACTTTGAAGGTCTACGCATGCTGAGTTTCATGCCCATGCAATTACACCAGATGGAACCAAAGCAGAAACTGGCGAAAGAGAAGGACTCATGTGCATGGTGTAATTTCCAGATGAAAGACTGAGTTAGGGCACCACCAATAGACTTCTACGTACACCTGTAGTAAATTGGCAGTGATGGGCTGGCCAGTTAGCTCAGCTGATTAGAGTGTGGTGCTATAACACCAAGGTCAAGGGTACAGAACCCCATACCAGCCAGCCACCAATAAATAAATAAATAAATAAATAAATAAATAAATAAATAAATAAATAAATAAATAAATAAATAAATAAATAAATAAATAAACAAATTGGCAATGAGAGGGACTCCCCTGTGAGTGGGGCCCATGAAGAAAGAACTGAGCTCAGCCTCAGTGGGTTAAAAAAGCCAGAAATCTGGTCCTGAGATTTCTCGCAGAGGAAGTATGTTGGATGGACAGTTGGATAACACCGTAAGAAATGGCTCTCTGCTCAGAAACTTTCAAAGATTCTCTTTTACCCAACTGATTAAGTCAAAGGTTCCCTGCCTGTCTTTCAGGCTTCCCCACAATCTGACTCAACTCTCCAACATATGATAACACTCCCACTCTCCACTACAACACAGTGATTCCATACTGTGTGCCGAGTACTGTACGAAAGCATTTTACAGACATTGCTCAGGCCCCACAACAACGCTAGAAGTGAGGTATCAACCCTATTTTACAGTTGATGAAAATGATGTTAAACATTTCATTAATTTGCTTAAGGTCCCACAGCTAGGAGGTGAAAGATGAGTTGTAACCCAGGTCTTTCTGACTCCAAAACACACACTCCTAACCACTCTGCCATGGGACAAGAACAACTGATGGAACTCTGCAAGCTGGAGAAAGCACACTCTGCACACTCTCAAAAAGTAATAAAAAAGGGAAATTAGGGAGCAATGGGCAGAGCTCCCAGGTATGGTCAAATTCACTGGTACGTAAAGGGAGGGCGGAGGAGGTGAGGTCTACAAAGAGGATGGAGAAGGAAGCTACATGGTTGCAGGTTTTATTTCAATGTAAGGAAATAAGGAAGACAATTCTAATCATGAGAGCTACAGAAAGTAGTGCGTTCCCTGTAAAATCAGAGGTAGACTATCTGTATATAGGGAGAAATAGTGTAGTTAAAAAAAATAGTGTAGTAGATGAACTCTAGGATTTTTTTTTTTTTTCAGTTTTTAGAATTCTGTGGAATAATGTCAACATTTGATACTACAAGCAAGGGCAAGAGTAGAGTTTTAAAAGTTGGATCTGATGCACACAAAACTTTTTTTCAAGGAGAGCATTATCCTAACAACAAGGACTGGGAGGGACGAAGAGAGAAAAGAAGCAACAGGCAAGGACACCAGTTGGTGGAGTTTGCCAGAGTCCTAGTGTTCATTAACAAAATGTTCTTTGTGCTCCTTGAACAAAAACAATCAGGGCAAATGGTCTGACACTGGATCTGAATATTCGAAAATTTGGGAAACCTTGCCAGAAATGCAAGTGTATGGTGGCCCTGGAAATGAGGGCCTAACTAGGAAGTTAACAGTCATGGAAAATAAGGAGCTGGTGCAAGAGAGATGGAAAAGGAAGAATTCATGGAATGAGGTGACTTTTTGCATATGGCTGGTATATGGTTATGCAGTGGATATGGTGGAGGCAAGGAAGAGAAAGCCTGCAGTCACATACGACAAAATTATTGATACTGAGTATATAAGAAGATGACAGACCCACTGAGAGAAACTGGAGTGTTCTGGGAAGAAGTAATTGTTAAGCCCAATTGTTTAGTTAATGGTATCTTACCAATGACCTCTCAGAGGTACTGAAAAGAGGGAGCTTTATTTCCTTCAGTTTAGCGGGTCTGTCCAGCAGTGCACAGATATTACTGGTGCTGTGCATTTCACCTGCATGCACTACTGCAGAACAGTAATGTGCTCAAGAGACCAGGCTCTGGAAACAGATGCCCTTGGGGCAGTCTTGGCTCAACTACTCCCTGGCTGTATGATCTTTTTACCCCGTGCCTCACTTTCCTCATTTGTAAAATGGGGACTAAATTGTTTTTATATATAAAGATTAGAGAGTTAACTAAAGTAATACAGACAAACATGTTTAGAACTGTGCTTGGTAAACAATAATTGTTCAATAAGTTTTGCTCTTATGTTACTATGACTATGATGACTACTGCTACTACTACTGCTACTGCCACTACCTAAAACAGGTCAACAAAATCTCATTGAATATGTTAAGGATGTTAAGGACTTAAGCAATGTAAAATATAGACCAAAATGTTTGGGTCTTTCAAACTTGGCACTGCCCAGGATTCCTGACATGTCATGGTCTGAAGTAATTGTACTCTGAAGGACTCAAGAGAATTCCTGAAATAGAGCTCTGGGTCCCAAGACAGTCTGGAGAGGCCCATGAATCTTCCAGAATTATCTTGCCCCTACTGTACTTTTTCAAAGGAGATCTGCTCCAGTTTTGGGCTATCTTTACAGCTCATTTGGTGCATATGTAAATTGCTTTTCTTTATTCCTCCAAGAATCTCCCTAGTCTATTATGATTTATGACAGGCATCCCTAAGAAAGAACAATAATTCTAAAAGAATGAGGAAGTGTTTAACAACAATAAAGGACAGAGCACTAGATTAAAGTTCAGACTCTACTGTTGATTTAGTGTATGTCTTAAGTTCTCTAAAACAGTTTCTTCCCTTAAAAGATGGGAATTATGTCCTCTTGGTCACCTTCAGCATACAGATCAAAGGAGAAAATGAAACATAAAAGCACTGCATAAGTGTAAAATACTTTGTAAGATATTAATGATGTCACTATATTGATCCTCATTATTCTCAAAGGATAGAAGAGATCTACAAAATTCTCCAAATTCAAAGAATATCACTGATAGTGTATAATTTTCATTACTCTCTGTTGTTCTGAGGATTGAACAAGATCATGTTTTAAATGGAAATAATAAGTTCAGCCTGAGGTAGTAACACAATTCATTGAGTGCTTACTACGAGCCAGGCACTACGCTAGGAACTTGATATGCATAATCCTATGTGATTTCTTAAAAAAAACACTCCAGGAAGAAACTAGGTTGTCCCTGTTTTCCTCACAAAAAAACTAAGGCTCAAAGAAATTAAATAACGCACACAAGGTCTCACGGTCAATGTCAAAGCTGGGGTTCAAATCAAGGTCTGCTCTCTCTCTCTCTCTCACCTGTATTCCCATGGCTTACCCTTTTCTAGCTGCCAATTCACTCCTGAAAACCAGCCTCATAGAGCTCATGATGCCAATGCGGACCTCCAGGGAGGTTTTCAAATAGCCTCATCAACCTTAAATCTGGGAAAGTTAAGTATCTATGGAATTTCGCATTCACAACTACTTATGTAATTATTTTTCAAAATTTAATCTTTTTTTTTTCCTTTTTGTCTTTTTTCGTGACCGGTAACGGGATCGCAACCCTCGGTTCGCGCCCGTACCGCGACCAGCAACGGGATCGCAACCCTCGGTGTCGCGCCCGCACCACGCTCAACCAGTGAGCGGACCGGTCTCTATATGGGATCCGAACCCTCAGCGGGAGCGCCGCCACGCTCCCAAGCACCACACTCTACCGAGTGCGTCACTGGGCCGGCCCTTAATCTTATTTTTAATCCCTATTTTCTGCAGTAGCAATTATTTTTGCACCATCTTCATTTAGTGATTAAGATATGATACACTATAAATTACCAATATGTTATAGATACAAATACACATCTTTGGGGGAAATGACACAGAAAAGAGTTGCACTTTTCTTGAAACACATTTTGCATTCAAAGTCAGAAAGATTAAAGAAAAAGTTGCATGAGATAGAGGAAAATCATATGGAATCAGACAGATCTAAGCTCACAAATCCTAGCTCCACCATTCACTAGCCTTATCACTTGACAAAACAAATTAGTTCTTCAAGTTTCAGTTTCTTCTTCTATAAAACGAGAACACTGGCACCTATACTTTGCTGCGTTGTCATAAAATTTAAACTTAATAGTACAGAATGTAAAGTTCCTACAGTAGTGCTCAGTAGCTGTTTCTTCTCTTGTGACCAGCCACACCCACAAACAGAAACTAAATACTGGAAGAGTGTTCCCCAAAAGAAGTCACTGAAAGATGCAAAGCGTCTTGTGACAGACTAAGACACTTTAGGACAGGAGGAGTACATGGGCCAGATGTACAAAGCAAAATCTGAGCAGATACTAGGGGTGACTAGTATACCACATTCTTCCTTCATCTCAGTTGCTCCAGGAGATTGGGACATTGTCCTTCAAAGAGGCAGTTTAGGGTAGTGGTTAGAAGTACCAATTACAGACACAAATCTAGGTCCAAAGTCTGACTGACTTTGGGAAAGTTTCTTAACCTCAGTAATCATCAGTTTTCTCTCAGGAATAATAATGATGAACTCATTACAACCTCATATCAGTACTTACCTTGGCACATAATAAATCATCTGTAAAGAAGCAATTGCAGCTTAATAATAATAATAAGTGATATGGGAAGGCTTGCTGCCTGAATGGCATTCAGAATCTAGAGTCCTACAGATTTAAGACAATGTGGAAAAAAAACAAAACAGAAACAAAATAACACAAGAGATCTTCCCTGGGCTGTAGTGGGCCAGCATCCTGTTGTTTTACTCTTGTTGTCATTTGGACCTTCCACTATTCCCTCAAAATTCCCGGCCTGGCAAGTAATCTTGGACAGTCAAAGCAACTTCTGGGGAGTGTGAAAGGTGGAGGGTCCAGCCCAGCTCCAAGCTACCCCTTAGGTGACCTGGAGTTCTGGTCAAGGTTTGGAAAGCCCCTAAACACCACCAATAAAAGCAATGCCAACAACAAAACGATTTATTTCCAGAAACTCCTTGACAGCTCTGCCCTCAGGGAACTGAGTCCCCTGGCAAGGTTCTGAGGCCCCGTCCAGTACCAGCACCTAAAGAGCATTTCCCAAGCTCCACACTTCAGCTCCCCGCTTCAGCATCAGCCCAACAGCATGTCTAACTGGACTGCTATACCTGTTATTTTTACATTTCTGCTCTCACTTATGTTAAAGTTCCCAGCTCTTTATTTACCAAAGGTGTTTTATGTTGTTTGACTTTAAAATAAAAGATCAGTAAGAAAGAAAATTTAACTCATCGAGAAAATCCCAGATGAGTAAGAATCAAATCTGAAGATCTAAAAGGAAAAATCATCTGTATCAGAAATGATTTGTTCTTAATATCATGTGGATCAGTACAGTCATTAACTAAACTGCTAGTTAAATCAATGATAAATAATAAATAATAAATTTTGATTTATTTAAAATATTTCTGCATTGTTATGGAAGTATTTTCCCCCCACAAGGGTAATAGAATTTACCAACATTAGAAAGTATTATTTTTTTAAATCTAAGTCAAAAAATCAGCTGCTTAAAAAATCATAATTGGTTAATTGTCAAAGCATGCCTTAGATCTGTAAACTGCAATGTGAACATTTTAAAATAGACATTACTTTCAGTTTTACACAAAACTTAAATTCTATATGATAACCTTCAGATTATGATTTGTGCAAGCTAACTCCAATAACTTCACATGGTTTAGTGTTTGTCAACCAGGATATCCTGATACTCAAAATATTTATTCATCATTGCACACTAATTGCCATGTTACACAAATTAACATAATTTTTATTTTGCTAGTCAGGAAACTAAAATGGCGATATTAGAAACCTGTTATCAGGATTAACACACTAAGAGCTATCAATAGCTAGTTCAAAAGCATGGCAAATATTTATTTATTATTTTTTATTTTTTTTGGCGGCTGGCCTGTATGGGGATACAAACCTGTGACTTTGGGATTATCAACCCCTCGCTCTCCCAAGTGAGCTAACCAGCCATCCCTTATGTCAAATATTTAAAAATGAACAATGTCTCCAGTAAACAAAATTTAAAATGCACATTGTCAGTGCTCAAATATGTTGCTTACATTCTTTCTTCAAAAAAGATATTTGAGCACCGACAATGAGCATTTTACTAGGTGTCAGGGTGTGAAGATGAATGAGTGACAGAAGTGCCTGTCCTGCAAATGCTCACAGTCCAAAGGAGGAAACAAAGCTAGGAACAATGAAAAAGAACTAAGGTCAGAAGTATAAATAAATGCTATGGTGGCACACGGGAGAACTTCATGTTTGGGCTTTGGGAAGGTGGGGGAAGAGAAGGATGATCAAGATGGATGAGAGGACTAGGGGTGTCGGTGACATTTCAGACAGGAAAAAAAGAGGCAAGGAGGCTCAGTGACTAATGAGTCTGGCATAGCAGGGAATAGGAAGTGATGTTAGAAAAACTGGTTGGGGTCAGAATGTAAACGTCTCATTAAGGATTGGGGTGTGACCGTGTGTGGAGGGGGTGCAGTGGCAGGCAGTGAGAAGACAATGTTTTCTGAACACAGGAGTCACTTGATCATTTGGAAAGGAGAGTCGATGCCAATGTGGAGGAAGGACAGAAGTGACACCACCTGGAGGTAGGGAAGCCAGCTGGGAGCCACAGAGGATCCTCACATGAGTGGCGTGGGAGCGCCGAGGACACACACCAGCACACGTCCACTGCAGGCCTTCTCTAAGCTCGCTTCCTCTGCTGGATTCCCCCGCGCCTGCTGTTGGACGGATGCAGACCAGTATTTCTCCAGGCTTCTCTCTCCCAAGGCCCTTGGCAGAAGGGCCCCACGCTGTCTGACTGTCAGGAGGCACCCTAGGATTCTGGTGGTGTCTCAGGGTTAACGCCCTCTGCCCTTCCCCTACAGGATAATCAGCTGGCCGCTTCCTCCAGCTATGTGGTTATTTTACTTGAAATTCAATTTTGAAGCCACTGATGTTTAGAAGTCCTCTCAAATGAAAGAAGAGACTTGGAAGAACAGTGACAAGAATATGAAAGGATGGTGCAGAAACCTGAGCTGTGGTTCCATTGTCAACTATTTCTCATATCATATAATTGACATCAATTCTTTATATTTTTGTCCCTGACCAAAATTTCTATTTAAATGATACTATATACAAATTATATTTTGAGCTGCTCATTCTTTGTCTTCAGTCATCAGTGCTATTATGTTGTATTCTAATTTCTTCTACAAATTTTGTGTATTGATAGGAATTATGACCAGAGCATTTGAAGAGAGTTATCGAATAAAAATATCCTGACTGCAGGGAAAAGAAGTCTCTTGCCCAGGTCTATAATTTCGTTTTGAATGCTCAATTTTTACTACCACTTATGGGAATTTAAAACTGACACTAGCTTTGTATTGCTCACCTACAATTTTCCTCTGGTTCATAATCTTCCTTCACCTTTACCTTCAAAGATAACACCAAGAACATTAGCATTCATGTGACCTGACCTGCTGTTTGTCACCAAATGGAATACTCTGATCACTAGCTGTGCTTTTTTTGAGCGGGAAGGAGGCTGTGATTCTCACCCTCTGCCCACTGTGAGCCTAAATCCATGTAACGAAATGACTCTGTTAACTTTGTCCACTGGCTATGTACTATATGCAGATAATGGCAGTCCCTACTTACTTACACTCTGCTTAGGGAGATGACACAAACATACAGCTAAGACCTAAGATCATTCACAGAGTATGCTGAGCAGGTTAGGGCTGTGAAGGGCTACCCTGCCCACAGTCCTCTATCCTCCTCTACCCACACCTGCCTGGATGAATAGGCACTGGGCCTTAGAATGTCCAGCAATCTTGTATGGCTTGGCATAAACTGGGCCAATCAGATTCTCACCCTTTGGAATTTGAACTAAGAAACATGGAGAGAATTTGGTAAATGGAGCTAAAGGAGGCCATGATTTTGAGTGAGAATTAGAGCAAGCCAAACTGCTAGAACCACCCCTTGCATGTTGTTAATACTCAGTCACTATCTGATGAATGAATGAATGAATGAATGAACAAACCAATAGACGGTGAGGGAACAGAAGTGGGGAAGTTGATTTGGAGAGTAAGCAGACCTGAATCAACAGGGAGAAGAAAGACCAGTTTCTAAACGTGCCTCAGTTGTTGAACTTTCTAGTTCATGCATGTATATCCCTACAAAAGGAGGTCTTTGTTCTTTGCAACAAAAAGGGCTTGAGTATAAGACAAAGAACTATGTTTATGAGCAGGGGCCAAATATCATTCAGAACAACATGTAAAAATACTAGATGATTCAGAGGAGAGGACTAAAAAAAATTGAAGTAGAGTTCATCTCTACTGAGAAGCATTCTCAGAGGATGTGAGTTTGGGCCTATATGGATCTTTCTGTTGACTCAAAGCAATATCTCTAGATGATTCAGAGGAGAGGACTAAAAAAAATTGAAGTAGAGTTCATCTCTACTGAGAAGCCTTCTCAGAGGATGTGAGTTTGGGCCTATATGGATCTTTCTGTTGACTCAAAGCAATATCTACATATTGCTACAGCAATCTTCTCTGTCTATTGCAATGACATTTCCTTTGAAAAGTAGTTCTAAGAATGTTCCTGATGTAGTGAGTTTGTTTGGGATTAGGAGAGAGAAGCAAGTTGCAGGTACTATGTATAATGATATGAATGGCTCAATCGCATTTTAGTTTTAAAATACTGTAGTTATAGATTTATATGCAAATTTTAAAATCCAGAAAGATACTTATCAAACGGTTAACAGTGCTGTCCCTGGGGAATGGGCAAGGTGGGGGGGGTGGTGGTTCACTTTTTATTTATTAATATTGTCATAGTTTGAATATTTCACAAGCATAAAAATCAGAAAATAACTTCAGACTAATAAAAATGAGTTTTAAAAGTAATATCAGTTTCATAAAAATTTTGTACTCTATTTTTTTTATCTTTCCTGCACTAATTTGTTTTCTTTTGCTTTTCCTTAAGCAGAAGCCAAGTAAACAAACGTTACTTCCACTTATCCTTTTAATGGTAGTACTAAGGAGCACTGAAATAACTAAGAGGCAAGCAGAGAGCCAGGGAAAGCCTTGAGTACCTGTCTCCTGCCTGGGCATTTTGGGGTGAATTGGACTGCCTTCTCCTCTTCTCATGGGAGAGGGCTAAAAAGCATAGCCTTCATTCCTCAACACCCACTCTCTTTTCTCCTTTGTGCAATCTTTCCTCACTCTCCTCCAAGCAGGATTAAGTATTTCCTCCTCTGGGTGAAAACGTCTTCTGAACACTTCTAGGGTAGCACTTTTCTCCCTACATTGTTTGTTTACACACTGGATCCCCTACAAAACCATATGCTCCTCGAAGGCAGAGTACATCTGCTTTTATTTTTGTATCATCATTTCTCAGCACAATGCCTAGCACATCATAACCCCTTAACACATATTTGTGGAAAGAATGAACAAATGAAGTATAAGAGAAGTGGTGGGCAGCAGGGAGAATGTGCAGGACTGTGATAAGGGCTAACTCTTCTTTTATTCCAAAGGATTGCTGTCTACCACACTGACTTCTAGGAAAAGAAATCACGTACTACCAGTTCCAATAGAATCTATTCACTCAGTCCACAGGCTTCAATTCCCTTGCTCGGTCAACTTTACCCTTGCAGTGCTTGGTCCTAATTATAGCTACCAGATCTCCTTCCTCCATAGCCATGACTCCTTAGGGTCCCAAGGTAAGAAAGAAAAAACAAAGTCCCTGTGCATTGCAGAATTTATTTATTTATTTTTACATTTTGAATAAAACACATAGTTCTAATTCTTAATTGACTCAGTTAAAACAAAACTCCTGTATACATATTTAGAGATTATAAATTACAGAATTTATTAATGTCATGATGCATGTTAGGAAAAGACTAGGACCCTTTCCAAGCATTCACAAAATTTTCCATAAATGCCAATACTACAATATCTTCCCCAATCTATTTTTTAAGTGTATTTATTTATTAATATTACTATTTTTTTTTATGTTCTATAATGTTGTTGTGGAGCAGTTGGGGGGGAAGGGGAGAGGGAAAGGGGAAGGAAATAGGGTGGGAGAAGGAGGAGCAGGATTGAGGCCTGCAGCACCCCCCTCATTCCTGCATTGGAGACCAGGGGACTTCCAGCATTGGCTTGGTAATTTCTAGACTGCGTGCAGATGTCAGACGGGTGTGGCTGAAGCCCTTGCCCCCCTACTGCCCCAGCTCGGGAAAGGCTGGGGCACCACCTGCAGTGGCTCCGTGGTTGTTGCTGGGCTGGTTGTAGGTGTCAGGGTGGGGGTGTATGGCTGAGGCCCCCAGCCTCCCATCACCCCAGCTCGGGAGAGCCCAGGACACTTCCTGCAGTGGCTTGGTGACTGTCACTGGGTTGGTTGCGGGTGTCGGGGGACATGGCTGAGGCCCTTGGTCCCCCACCCTCAGGACTGGCCACAGTTGTCAGGGGGCATGGCTGAGGCCCCCACACCTCCCCGCTCCCTGGCTAGTTAGCCCAGGGGACTTCCGGTCCTTCTAGGTGTTATAGGTGTTGTTTGGTGATGAGACCTTTACTAGTTAATATCAAATTTTGTCTCTGGTCTGTGGGTATTTTGTTTTTTCTTTCAGTTCTGTGTTGGATTATTTGCTGTTCCTACCACTTAAACTCTGCTCTGGAACTAATTTGTTGTCCTTTGCTTACTTCTAAAATGGGGGAACTTCCTGTGGGGACCAGCACTTGAGCCCTGTGGTTGGGCTAAATTGCTGCTTTGCTGCCAATTCCCTGGGGAAGGCTTTTTGTACAGCTCAGATTTGAATGGTTGACTTTATAGGTGTTTACAGGACTCATGAGCTCCAGTACACCTGGATTGTATAGAAACTCTGGTTTGGGCCTGGGTCTTTTCATCAAACTACACCCCCTGTGGTTCTATATTCCTGATCAGTCTCCACTGACTGGTCCTATGCTGATTGGGGGGCAGTTCAGCTGTCCTTGCTGTGCCCCAGTGTTCTCCCAGTGGACCCGTCTCCCCCACTGCCTGTGCTCCAAACACTTCCCATGGCACAGGCCATATGCCGGTCCCTTGAGGTGACTCACCAGCCTCTGAGTGGCTCCTTTATCCTATGTGAGTGCACAGGAACCTTCCCGTTAGTAGTCTTGCTGGCCTGGGGGCCACCAAGGCCGTCTTCTCCCCTGCTGCCTCCAAGCAACTACATCTGGAGGGCACAGCTGCAGCTTTTGCTGGCTCCTAATTGGCGCGCTCAGTAGCTCCAGCCTGGAAGCAGCCGGGGCTCCAAACGGTCTGAACAGTTCTTTCTCTCATTGTGGCTTCTCCTGCCTTCATGCACTCTGTAGGTCTCTCCTCTTCCCCTGAGCTCTAGCAGCCCCAGCTTGGCTGTCGTTGCTTTCTAACAGTTGTAAATTGATTTGTGGGAGAAAGTGATGCTGGAGAATATCTATTCTGCCATTTTGACCAGAAGCCCATCTTTCCCAATCTTTTCCAATGTGTGTGCCCTCAAAAATGCATATTCCATAATGGACTCAAATCATTAACAAAGGAGATGACTGTTTGGTATTTGTTTGGCCCATGGCAGAGCCTTCAGTTATTCCAGTCTTTAGCCCTTCTGAAGTGTCATTTGCATGAATTTTACATAACAGATTGGGAGGCAGGGAAAGTTCCTTCATGACGGATAGAGCACCTACTAGGTTGGCAAAGAAATAAAATTTCATTATGCCAACACTAAGCTACCAGGAAGAAATAATGCTGGACCCCTGATTTAGAGACAAAGACAAAAGAAGATGAAGGAGGTTTTAAGTCACCTACCCTTCAGTTGGGACCCACTTATTCTAATCCTAATTCCTTCCTAAATCCCCTGATGAATCTGCCATGCAATGGCATTGCCAGTACCTGGAAGCACATGGAGGGGGAAATTTTCAATTTACCCAAATTCTTTATTTGAATTAGTCCAATACTAATTTGAAGATCTATACGCCTTAGTTTGCTCTTTAATGCTGGGTTTAACAACTTCCTGGTAGGAAACAGATTTGGTTTTCTGAAGCTGGATCTGTGGTGGAAAGACTGAGTCTTGTGGTTAGAATTCACTTCCACGTAGGAGTGTTGATGCAGTGTTTTTTATTTTAGTAAGCAGAAGATATCATTCTGTCAAGAGGAACACCTGTTCTCCACACTTCCAACTGTCATTTCCTTCCTGCAGGAAGTCAAAAATTGAAAGTCTCTAAAATTGTTAGGAAGATCATTTGTAATCTCAAGGTTTGTTCATTGTTTTCAGTGTCTGTGAAACAAAGTGTATGAACTGCCAGGAATGTTCTGGCATGTCCGTGGCTTGTTTCCTGTGATCGTGTGGTGTTGATGTGCAAAAAGGCAGAAGCTGGTGGCAGTGAAACTGGCTCTCGGTATTGAGCTGGATGTATAGACAGCCTAGAGAAGAGATGAAAGCATGTCCCTGGGCCTAATTTACTGATTATCTACAATTTCCAAAGAGTTGCTGATCCTCATAAGCGGGTGTTACCAAATAAATCACTTGAGGTGAATTTAGTAAGATTATGTCACGACCTGATATGTGCCCCCTTTTAACCAATGTTATGCTATCATAGTCCAGACTATACTAACCTTACAGAAAAAAGTATAATTTCACCTGTCTGGCTATTAAATGAGCAACTTTGTAAGAGCAAAGATAACGTATTCACTTCTGAACCCCTTTATAACTGGTGATTCCATTCTAAATTAACAAAATATATAGGGTGTCCTTACTTTTAAAAAATAATGTTCCGTTGAAAAATGTTTTTCTGGGCGGCCCTGTGGATCACTTGGGAGAGTGCGGCACTGGTGGCGCTGAGGCCGCAGGTTCTGATCCTATATAGGGATGGCCGGTGCACTCACTGGCTGAGCGTGGTGCTGACCACACCGTGGCGAGAGTTGTGATCCCCTTACCAGTTGGGGAAAAAAAAAAAAAAATGTTTTTCTGTTATAATTGCCTAGATCTTAAAAGAGGAAGAGAGGAAGAAAATGAATTAAGATTTTCCACTCCACTATATAGCCTTCACACAAAATGTGTGTGTAGTAGTATATAAAGGGGAGCTAGAAATTAGAAAAATGATTACTAAAGAAAAAAGGAAGTCACTTCACTTCAACAATTCTCAAATTTTATTTTTCAAGGGACTACAACAATTTGAATTAGCCTTTCAGTACTCCATCGTAATAAATTTAAGCAAACAAATAAAACTTAAAGGTAGATACAGTCCTAATCAATTAGCATAAATTCATCCCAAAGTTCACAAGCTTTAACCTAAATTTCCCAAACCTCCACTGTTGAGGACTTAATAAGTTTGCAGTTCTCCAATCTGTCCTTACTTAAGTTAAAATAACTTCAAATCACTGTTAGTCATCCTGCCCATGTTCTCACAAAATAAGTGAAAATGATTTTCCAGTTAGTTTGTTCAATGTACATAAAATAGTAAAAATGTAATTTCCAAGTGTCTTGCTTGCATGTAATGCTCCCTAGCTCCACTGGGTGGTGCAGGCTTTGTTTTTTGTTTTGTTTTACAACTTCTGAGTCGATATTTTAAACGATCCTGTGGGTTTGGAATCTTTTAACCTAAATTATCCTTTTTTAAAATTTAGGCTAGAAAGATGTGTGTCTTGTGGAAGATAATGTATGTTCTTATACTACGTAAATTTGGTTAATTCAGTTCTACAAACATTTAATGAGGTAAATCAAAGTCCTCCAGTGGCTTCCCATCTCATTTATGAAAAGCCCTAAGGCTTTAATAATTTTCAAAGCCCTCCAGGATCTCTCCCCCACCACCTTTCTCTGTCTTAATTTCCTATTACTCTGCACCTCACTGTCCTTCAATATTCTTCACACACACCAGGTATAAAGGCTTCAGTCCCACTTTTCTCTTACTGTTCTCTTGGGCTGAAAAGCTCTCTCAATATCCAAAAAGCCAACACCCTCACTTTCTTTAGGTCTTTCTTAAATGACACTTTCTCAGTGAGACCACTTATCTAAAATTTGAACACTTCCCCCCGCCAGTTTCCTATCCCTGTTTCTGCCTTATTTTTCTTCTTAGCACTTAACAACATGTAATGTTTATTTTACTTATTTATTATGTTAAATGTCTGTTTCTTGAGGGCAGAAATTATTTTTTTTATCAATTTTGATCTGTTATATACTCATACCTAGATTTGTGCTTAGCACATAGTAAGATCTCTGTAAATATTTGTTGAGTAAGTGAATGAAATCCCAAATAAATTCAGTAGACTATGCTAGCTACTGTGCCAATGCTGGGGTATACAGATAACTAAGACACATATTCTGCATTGTGGGCAGAGGAGAGGTACGTGCTCAACCTGCAGGTTCAGTTAAAAGTTTTCTGAATCAAAACAGGTGCATTCTCTGTGCTTAAGAATGAATGTTAAAAAATAAAATTACAACAGATTTAATTTAAAGATCTAATTGGCTTTTATCTGCAATTCATGAATTGGGTGTCATCCCATTCTATAAAATAGAATAAGAGCTCCAGAGTTGGGCTTTAAAGGCAGAAAGGGCCTGAAGAAGACAGAAGCAAGGAACAAATGTGGATTGGTCATTACAAAGCTGCTTTCCCTATAGGGTTAAAACAGAGACAACTTCCTTTTGCTGGCTCAGGTAAACTGAGCCCCTTCTCCTTGGTTGCTATGAATCCCCTGGGTTTGTTTGTTTTTAACTAGCCCCATTTCAAAGTTTAGTTTGAATACATAGTATTTCCATAAGTGACTCCATTCTGGTTTCATTTGGTCTGGTTTGGTCTGGTCGGCTGGGGCCTAGTGAAGGAACCTAGTCCAAAATAATAGCTTCCCATAAATTTCACTTTACATTAATCTAGCTGGACTCTTTCAAAAGTCCTAATAGAAAATACTATTAAATTTGCTACAAACACCGAAATGACTGAAGCCTGTATCTAATTAGCTAATTGCAAGCAACATTAGTCCCTGTCTCTTCTTATAATACTTAGTACATTATTAAATTCTAAACTTGTACTGTAGTTTCAAATGTACATGTCTTATTTCCTTTATTCATATATGACTTCCTTAAAAGTGATGATAGTATCTTGTTGTGTTGGGGGACCCCAAGACCACCACCAGTTTCAATAATTTGCTAGGAGGACTCACAGGACTTCGCATATTGTCACACTCATGGCTATGATTTATTACACCGAAAGAACTTGAAGTACAATCATCAAAGAGAAAAGTGCATGGGTGAAGTCCAGGGGAGACCAGGTACAAGTTTCTAAGAGTCCTCTCCCTGTTGAGTCATGTAGGATACATTTAATTCCCTCAGCAACAAATCGTGACAACACACGTGAAATGTTGCCAACCAGGAAAGCTCACTAGAGACTCAGTGCACAGGTTTTTATTGTGGGCTGATCCTATAGGCATTCTCTCCCTGGAATGCACTCAAATTCCAAACTCCTAGAAAGAAAGCAAGTGTTCAGCATAAACCACATTGTTCATGCAATCATTGAGGCACAGTGAGCCACTCTTTTTGGTTCTGGGAATGGTGGAAACCCTCCCGAAATCCAAGTTCCCAGATGCCAGCTAAGGGCCAACTTTGTAAACAGGCCTTTCAAAAGATAGCAGCCCGAGATAGGAAAAATAAGTTCTATTGGTGTACAGTAGAGCTAGGCACATCTATACTTAATAATAATTTACTGCATGTTATCAAATGGCTAGAAGACAGGAGATCAAATGCCCACATCACCAAGAAATGATTAGGTTTTGCAATGATGAATATGCTAATTACCCTGATTTGATCATTATACATTGTATACATGTATTGAGTTAACTCTTCTCTGTCCACTTACTCATTGTTAGATTCTACTAGTGCTCGAACATCTGCTGTATTCCACTTTCAAGTTTATGTTATTGCTAAAATGAGATAATGGGTATCAAGGAAATGAAAATGTTATACATACAAAGAATTATGGTTACATTTTAAAACTGTTCCCATGTAACAGATATGATAATGATGGAGGAGGGAGAGGGATGGGGGAGGGAGGATTCGGTAAATGGACACAAAAATCAACTACACTGTATATTGATAAAATAAAATTAACTTTAAAAAAACAAAAAACTGTTCATATGTATGTTTTTAAAACTGTCTTGTCACTTCATTTATTTATTTTTTTGGTTCTTGTATTACTTAAACATGAAAAATCAATTTCATGTAAATAGTTAGCTAATCATCATAATACAGACATAAATAAAATGTAATTTTAAAAATTACCACCACAGAGGTAATGGCCCAAATATGATTTCTATTTTTAACATCTATTTAGGATCTGACCTAAGGTATTTAAATTAATCTATATGACCCTCCTCTGTAATGATAATGATACTTTGAACTTACATCACAGGGCCAGTATCAGACTGTTGGTAGATCGATTCAGGCTAGTAGCAAACCTATTAGTCTCAATAATTAAAAGGTTTCTGGGTTTGCTTGTTTTTTTTATGGCTGGCCTGTACAGGGATCCGAACCTGTGACCTCAGTGTTACAAGGCCGCACCTTAACCACCAACTGAGCTAAACCAGCCAGTCCTTTCACCTGTCTGCACCCCACCCCCCGCCCCCCCCATGGCACCTGGCTGGTATGGGGAATCAAGCCCTTGAGCGTGGTGTTACAAAGCCACTCTCTAATCAAGTGAGCTAACCAGTCCGAACCTGTGACCTCAGTGTTACAAGGCCGCACCTTACCCACCAACTGAGCTAAACCAGCCAGTCCTTTCACCTGTCTGCACCCCACCCCCCGCCCCCCCCATGGCACCTGGCTGGTATGGGGAATCAAACCCTTGAGCGTGGTGTTACAAAGCCACTCTCTAATCAAGTGAGCTAACCAGCCAGCCCCAACTAAAAAGTTTTGAGTGACTGAACAACTCTACTTGCTGGTAGGATCCACGTCTGCTGATAATAAGGAATTTTTTGGCAAGACTGTGATCAAGTCTGAGGTGAATTCCTGTGATTCACCACCATGCTGCAGGAATGACTTTTGCTGTCCTGCCAAAGGGCCCCAAATCATGCTCTACAAACAAGAGGCTGGTCCTTGGGAAAAGAAGAATACTATTACATATCTCCTTGAGAGTACTAATACATATCACCAGTCTCCTTTGTCATCTTTTATGTCTTTGAAGATGCCAATGACTGCAATATATGAAATCCTACCTAGAGCATTTCCTTAGTAGACTCTACTGTGTATTTTGAAGAACTCATATAGGCTTAAAGTATACCATATAAGTTCCTTTGATTTGATTTTTTCATATGTTTAGAAATATAATCTGTAAAGTCTGTTCACCTTCACGGCTTCTCACTATGATGGGAACAAGGAGACAAGAGGCTCAATCAGTAGTGAGTGGGGGAAGATTATGGCCAGCCTTGACATCTAGGCTGGGGTTTTAAACTGACTACAGGACAGGGTTTATAGAAAGGCTGCACAGATTGGTTCTAAAGGGTCTCTGAAGCACCTGAAATTATATATAAAACTCTGGGCAAGAGCATTTTTCTGCTGGAAAGGTCCATAGCTTCAACTTTTCAAAGGTGATTGTGACCTTTGAATGCTTGTGAAGCCTTAGACCAAGTGGGCAAGGAGACTTAGTTCAAAAGTAGGAGGATGCATAGTGTCAGTGTTTCCCAAACTAGTGTGACCTAAGGATTATGAGGCATTTGTTAAATTACAGGTTTCCAGTGCCATCCCAGATTGACTAAATCAGAATCTCCAGGCAAATAACCTAGGAATCTGTACATTACTAAGTATTCCTATGATGTAGTATGTGGAATAGAAGCATCTTTAAAATCCATGCCAGGTTAGACACTTTACAACTCCATAATTTTCATGGGCCTACTTCTAACGGTCAAGGTCAGTAGTACTCTATTTCTTGAGGGTTGACAGGAAAATGGTACTTCAGGGCCTCACTTCTGATGCTGCCAGAAGATAAAGCTCTGAAGTTCCTTGAATGAAATTCTCTTCTCTGGAAAATTCAAATGGAACTATTTTTTAAAAAATCTTGATACACATTATGATTCATAGCTTGGATTTCTAATAGTAAATTAAAACATAAAGGCAACAGCTATCCGCAGTACAGCATGTCAGAAAATTTATCAGTATCATGTTCTACAACATGCCCATCCTTCAGATTCTGCAGATATATCAGTTGCTGCACCTTTGATTGTTGACTCTGAATATTCCACATATTAAGTAAATCAAAATTCTAAAAACTCAGTACGCTCCAGATGTCATGAAAAAACAATGAATCAGAAATGGACTATCCTGTAACACTGTTCTTTCCAAAATAATCTGTCTGAAGCCTAGATAATTTTCAGTTAAATGTCTATTCTAGAATTATCAAGATTCAATCTCAGCAGCACCACCTACTGATAATTAAAATTCAGTACTTCATGTAAATTCTTAGCAATGTAAATGTTAACCAATTAACTGGAAAACACCTAGAATATGTTTGGCTTTTCATAAAATAATGTGTATGATAATATAATTGCTAGAGGGAAAATGTTGTGTTTTTGCTGTAGTAAGTCAATTTGCACTCAATGACAATGCATGTTTCAATCCAAATAGGTCTCCAGCATGCTGGCTTTTGTCCATTTGTACCTCTACCCCTCCATGCATTCCCCATCATTGTGGGTTCCCACTGGGGTCAGCCAATGAGAACACTGGTAGGTCAGACAGGAGCAGGAGAAGCTGGGGTATTGATTCTCTTTCTTGCCTGCTGTGAAAGTTAAAGCTCTGTCAGTCTGTCTCTCCTGCATAGGTCCAGCTCTCACTGGACTCCATACACTTGCCATTTAATACTTGCCCATTTTGGCCTGGAGTGGTGACAGCTGAGGGTGCCTTAGTCTTCAGTAGGTAGTTATTTCATGAAAGCCTGTTCAGTTGAACCTCTTGAGTGTAATTTGGCTTCCTCCAAGGCCTTGACTGATACCTAGAGCTCTCTGGAGACTCAGCTTACATACCGTGAAATGGAATCGATCGTTCGCTCAACATTTACTAAGCGAATACTACGAAAAAATATTGTCCTTGGTGCAATGGGAGATACAAAGATGAAAAAGATTCTATTATTATCCTCAAGAGCTCATGCTTACATACATAAAGTGGATTCAGGTTGACTAAACATTTTTAAAAATAATTATGTGTAACTTTTAATTTCTATGCACAATTTTATTAATCTTAGGTACCACCAAATAGATAAGCTTTTGGGCCAAATATATCTCCATATTTCTCTGCAAGAGTCTGACCTCGTTTACTACCATCAGATTAGAACCCTGAGGTTCATTTAAACTATCTTAAATAAGCCAGTTAAGAACCTGAAAACAATTACTTAACCTATACTTAATATATACTTTTAATTTTAATGAGGTAAATATTCTCATATACAAGTGCTTACCTCAGAGTTCTGTAGTGCACACACACACTCACAGAGAATATAAAATTCCCCATTAGCGTCAAGATCCTGGAGAGCAGGAACCTGTCTCATCCTTCCCTGTGGCTTCCAGCATTTGTGGGATGTGCCTCACACACAGTGGAGAGTAAAGCATCTGTTGAATGACAAGATGGGAGGTGGCAAAGCATGGTGGAGAAGAGCACAAATTTAACCTAGGTTTGCATCCCAGCTATGCCACTTCTATCTAGATGACCCTGGGCAAATTCCTAAACTCTCTGTGCCTCAGGCTCCTCACCTATAACAAGTGAATATTAGTATCACTCTAGTTTACATGCTATTTGAAAAGCATTTAGACTGGTGCCTGACCCATCATAAGGACAATGTAAGTGCTTGTTGAATAAATAAAATTAAAGTGATGCTATTTTTCATATCACTTGGAGGCACTGTAGCTGGCAAGGACCTTAAAAGATATAATTCTCTTATTTTACAGATGATAAAACTGAGGCCCAGAAAAGGTAACTGCAGTAAGCCACTGCAGAAGCTATGATCATCCCAGATAACCTCATTCCTAGAAGATCTACTTATTGATACGGCATACTTCAGAAATAAATGGAGTCATTTTATCCAACAAAACAAATAAAAATCCACACCACCCCCTCCAGGGAATAGAAAAACATATGGGCACCCAAATCTATTCCGGAAAAGGTTTAGTTATGAGTGGGTTCACTTCTGGTCCACAGGAAATAATTTCTTGACTCTATTATTATCCAACACAATTATCCAGACCCATAATGGCTCTGAGATTCTACCCTACTTTCATGCTAAGAAGGTAGCCTGTCACAGTTCCCTGAATGCTGACACAAGAGGCATGGCTCCAAAACAAAGGACTCTGTTACAGCAATAGCAGTAACCAGAATAATGGCGTTTTCTTCTGCCAGTTCCTCAGGCACAGGGTGGGTGACTCCTGTACATACAGTAAGTTGCAGAACAAAGAAACCCTGAGCATAGGGAACCCAAATCACTTATAATGGTAAGCCTGCCTGCCCTTTTTTTCTGGAGGGGGACACTAACTCTGTTTTCCAAGGCTGTAAGCACACATGCTCTTTGCTCCAGAAGGAGACATTATCTCTACCTTCCAAGGCTGATGAACTGTGGAGAATTATCTCCCAACAATGTCTACCCCTTCATTTTACATTTGTTTTTGGCAAAATTTCCCATGAGTACTCCAATCCCTCAGCCATCATGATTAATCTGACAGAGGCTAGAACCCAATCTGTTCAATTTGTCTTATACAGCGTGTAATTAAAGCTACCAACAGGACTCCAGGCAGTAGGAAGAGGCCAACTTCAACCATGCCCCAGGGGCCTGGACCCAGCCAGTTAAACAAATCCCACAAATCATCAGAGTTTACCTTCCACAATCAGATGACCTGAACTTCCTCTTCCTGAAATGGACCTACATAGGAAGCAAGTAATAATTACCAAGTTATTCTGTGAGCAGGAAACCAAAACATGGGCATTTAGGCTAATCAGCACCAGAGCCTTATGCATCACCATCTGAGCAACAGCTCAGTCAAGGGACAAGAATACTCAAATGACACTAGCTAAGATTCCCTCTCACCAGTAGATTCCCCTTTGCTAGACTTCCAGTTCTACACATACACACACCTCCAACCAGCCTATATGTTTTCTATTGCTGCATAACAAAATACCACATATTATGTGGCTTAATACAACATACATTTATTATCTCATGTTTCTGTGGGTCAGAAGTTTGGACAGTGCTTAGCTGGGCCCTCTTCAGGTTGTGATCAAGATGCTATGCTGGCCAGGGCTGGACTCTCATTGGGAGGCTCAATTTGGCAAGGGTCTGCTGTCAGACTCAGTCGTTTGGCGAGATGGAGTCTCACAGAACATAATGTGAACACAGGCCATCCTGTCACCTTTGCCATAGTCTATTGATTATGAGCAAGTCACAGGGCCTGCCCACACTCACAGGGAGGGGATTAAATGAAGGCATGAGTAGCATAAGGAAGAGATTATGGGGACCCTCTCTAGTCTGTCTGCCACAGCAGGTCAGTCACATTGTTTAGGATTATGATCAGGTCCTAGAAGCTTTAAATCAGCAGTGTCCAATGGAAATAGAATGTGAACCATACACGTAATGTTAACTATTTCAGTAGCCTCATTAAAAAAAGTAAAAAGAATACACACTGTAGCACTACTACTTTATGTGATGGGATGGTTACAGTGAAATATAGTCCCACCAAAACAACGAAGTTAGGTTTAATGGGGAAAAGACTTTACACTGCTCGTTTTTAATTTTAAATTAATTCAAATTAAATAAGATTTAAAATTCAGTTCCTCAAATGCACTAGCCCATTACAAGTGCTCAACAGTTCAATGGACAATGTGGTCTTAGATCTACCCTCTCTTTAAAGTGGGAGTTAAACCTTCAAATATCTCCAGGGTCCAGGCAAAAGTGAGTGAATTGGTGACAAGATGCCCTCCTTGACCAAACTGTAGGCAGGTCCTCTAACCCTTCTTCTTGACCAGGTCTTGCCATTGGCCACAGTCCTTGTCAGGCCTGCAATAGCCCAGTTTTAACAAGAATCCTACTAAGTGAGTTTAGAGAGAACCTCTCCCAAGGTTGATGTCTGATAGAATTCCTCACTCTAGCCTGCCCTCAGCAAGAATCCTCCCTATCCTCAAGGCTTCTTCTTAGTAATTTTCCATGCAATGACTACCCCTCCCCTTCTTGGCTATAAATCCCCATACTGAATTCCATTGAGACTATTTCTGTACTGAAGTCTCTTTTCTCCTACTGCAGTAGTTTCTGAATAAAATCCATTTTTTACCATTAACTAGTGTCTAGCTCTGATTCTAAGTTAAGAGGGTGAAGAGTTTTAAGAAATAATAGGCTCAGTGGCAAACTGGAGACAGCACAGCTAGCTAAGGGAACGCAGGCCTCTCGTTGTTATATCAGAAGCCAAAAATCTGTATTTTTCATGGGAAATCACCTAATATAAAATAACATCTATTCAAAAAAAAAAAATTATGCAGTTCAAATAAAACGTCAAACTGGACCTGGCTGAGCCACCAGTTTTCAATCTCTATTTAAGATGCCTATCTTTTCACTGGGTTCATTCTGTATTATTTTTTTTTTCTCAGTCTGAATCATAAGGGGCAGTATTCTTTCCTTTACTTTTAAAGTCTGGGGAAGCTACATCATGGTAGTCTCTGAGAACTGACCCACGAGGGATAATTATTCAGGAAAAAAGGCTTCTCGTAGGCTTAAGAATTTCTTTTCCTCAGCCTTTGCGTCTACCCCATTGCTGCTCTTTATCTCACAAATGGACAGTTTGAAAGGGAAGGAAGGAAGATCTCTTCTTTTTTTATCAGACTCTTCCCCAACTCTTAAATGTCATTCTTCTGTACATCTGGATTTTCCCCCAGTATGAATGAAAAGCAAAAAACAGTAAAGGGAAAACTAGTTTACCTCAGTGCTTTCTAGAACTAAATTAAGATAAAACATTTTATGAAACTGCTGCACTCACAAGGAAATGAAAATCATAAGAAGATGAGGGTTTCCTTTGAAAACTTCAGAGAGAACATAATAATGGAAAGACTGATGAGGTGCTTGTGTTGCAGGGAACTCTAAGCATTTTTAATTGTTGAGCTTTTCCTTTTTCCACTTGAGAAACTGCTTTAGAAACTCTAAGCTCCACCGCAAACTCAGGCCCCAGCCATTTACCCTGCTTGCTTCTTGGGCCTACCCTCTATGAGATAACAGCGGTCTCACACCCCTCCCCCAGGGGCCGGAGGCAAATTAGGCTCCTAAAGTGACCAACAGAGGGTGTCCCATAATCAGCCAATCCAAATTAGCAGGACAGCATCCCTCATTTACATAAGAAGACCTGAATGAGAAACTGGGAGGGAGAAGGGCGGGAATTTAGGCTATATAAGGGGGGGTCTTTTCCTTGGTTCTGGGAGACAGTGGCTTGGGAGTTTCTGCTCTCCAGTGCTCTCCTTGCTTGCAAGCAAAAAGAGGCACTGTAACACTGAACAAAGAGCTGCAACACTAAAATAAAGAGCTATAAAACTACAGCACTGATGCCCATCTTGGATTTCTCTGTGCGTTCACCCCCCAACACTTGGGGGTGAGGAAAAAAGACCACCTTCCTTTCCATTCTCTGCTCTCACCAAGGGCCATGCTCCCATAATAATAGTTGCTAAGCTGCCTTCTAAGGCTGGGAGCAGAGCTTTGGATTCCTGGCAGGGTATGCAAGCTGTAGCCTCTCTACAAAATAAAGGTCAACAAATTTAAAGATTATCATGTTGAGCAGATATCAAACTAGCCTGCCTTAGGCTGCTACCTGTTTCAGTTCAGCCTTGGTTCTGTTGGGTAAACCACACAGAGTTGTTTTGGGGAGACAAAAGGAATGGAGAGACTGTCTTTAGTCAATCAGGTAAAGAGAAAATGTGATCTGAAGCTGCAGGTTGTGAAAGCGGAAAGAAGGCAAGTAGATTTATCTCTGGGACTCTCAAAAAGGACAGGATGATAGAAAACTGGCCTAGACTAGGCACTCTATGGGTTGAGATGAGACAAGCTCCACTGCTTATGGGGAAACAGAAGAGTTTCAGAACCCACTGATTGGCACTAGGAGGTATGCAGCTGGCAATCTACTTTGGACTCTGGGTGTCTTCCTGTAAAGCATTTGTGGTATATAAGTTCAACATGCCATTAACACAATACTACACTTCAGTTACACCATGGATTAAACAAGGTTTAGATCCTAGCCTGGCGTCCTAATCACCAGGTTCAGCGCTGCTCCTAAAATGGTATATAAGTTCAACATGCCATTAACACAATACTACACTTCAGTTACACCATGGATTAAACATGGTTTAGATCCTAGCCTGGCGTCCTAATCACCAGGTTCAGCGCTGCTCCTAAAATATTTCTCAGTACTATTACAAATGAGCTTGAGGAACTTATGAGTTAGGGACAACTTGTATAAAAGACTTTATAACATATAGTATAGCAGTTAAAGTGAACTCGTTACTATGTTTCTTTATTGTTAATTTTTCAGTAAATTTACCTGTTCATTTCAGAATGAACTTATAGAAAGACTTGGATTCAAATTTTCTTATTTGTAAGCATACTTAAATATTTAAATAAATGCCTGCCATATTTAGTGCTATGAAACATAAAAAATTAGAAAGCAGTTAGTAAACCTTGAAAATCTCTTATACACTGAAGTCAACCAAATGATGAATAAACCATCAATAGTTAATAAGCAAGAAATAAATTAAAATAATAAGGACATAATAGCTGTGACCACTTGAAAAATATTTACCCTTAATTTTCCTCTCTTTGCTTTCCCTTTTTTTGGAGGGTGGGGGGATAGGGCAGGACTACAGGGCATATAATTTCTCACAGACCATATTTAAGCAGAACACATAAAATCATACTTTGAATCTGAATGTGTTCACATGTTCAATTGGGGTGATTTCTTATTCGTAAGTGGAAAGAGAAAGTTTTGTAACCTAGATGTTGTCCTCAATTCTTATCACTCACTTAAAAGTATAAAGGGTATTTTTCTAAAGCTAGAAATGAAAAGTGACTAGCCACTCATTCTCTGTCTCTAAATACATTTTAGAGTCAGTACTGATATTACATTTGTTTGGAAAACACAAACTTTTTCCAGGAAATTGATGTGCTAGGGAATAATCTGAGCAAAACACAAATTTTGCATTTGCTTATGCATGGTTTTGTCCAGGAGAAACAGTAGGTGAAATGTGGAGAACCACACCCAGTGCAGGAACACACAAAACACACTCATGCACACATGCACACCTCATGCCACCACCAGTGACCTCAGTTCACTGAGTGCGGCGTCACACTCACGCACACCTGGGGTTACGACTCACACTCTCACTTCCACTGACCCTCCTTACACAGCTTCAACCCTTCCTAGGCTCACTTCTGCAGGTACTTCGGGTATCTTCCAAGGTAAGGCGCTGTATTTATTGTCATATTAATGCATTTCTTAACCATTTAACAAGTGTAAGGCTGCTGTTTTTATTAGGTTCCTATCATTATTCTTCAGTATGTGATTACTAAAGTTTTTGAGTATTGTACCTCTAACCCCATATTCCCCAGAAACCCTTTTTACTGCACAATTTTGCACAGCCCAGTGACTTTTAGAACGCACATGTGCATTACACCAGAATTCACTGTACTCTATTATGAGCTCCATTTCATCAGAATTACAACAAAGTCCAGTATACAAGAGGCATCTTCTGGAAACCACCACCAATGTTCAGGTTTCTCTTAAGTTGATTTTAAGTATGCTGTATAGCACTTTACATTTTTCAATGACAACTCTTAGAATAAATATCTAGAAACAAATGAGTTAAAAAGAGCATTCAATTAATAAGCAATAAATTCATAGATAAAAAGAATATTTAGAAATAAAAAGATATTAAATATGGAAATTTAAGTCACTCTACTCAATTTTCATTTAGTGATGTTTATACCTCTTGTTCAAAAATGGGAACTAGTGCTTCAAAGTTTTAAGTCTGAAAATGTTTACTTTTAACAAAAGTTCTGAAATATATAACCTAAAACACAGCTCCTTTAGCTATTAATATCACTATCTTCTTGTACTTAATTTTTGAAAAAAAATTTCCTGACCATTTTGAATTATAATGTACACAAACATTTAGCATAAATTGGACACTTTGATTCAATTTTAACTTCCCTACTGAAATCATAAACAAAACCATGTTTCAACAAATATTCTTCAGCAAATAAAACTCAGGGAGTATTTTTTGCATTTCTAATATATGTCAGTGTAGTTAAGTATTTACAAATGCCAGGTGAAAGTTAAAATAAAAAAATAATTTGTTCCCATCATGCTAAAAACCTTAAGGAAATTATTCTTTTTCAAATACATGAAAGGCCTGCAGAAAAGTAGAAATGATCTACTTCTTAGTTTAATTGGGTGAGCAAAAACATAATAATTTAACCCATAGCCTAATGTAATACTATTTCAGCTACTAGATCTTTCCATTTCAAATACATATTTAACTTAATCTAAAGAGAATCCATTGGACTATCTGCCCCCATCCCCATTGTAAATTAATATTTGCCAACCACATGAATGAAATGAGATTGTCCTGATGTCTCGATATTAAAATATTTCACTAAGCTCTATTAGAATCTAATGGATTTTTCTTTTTAAAAAGAAGAAAAAGGCATTAACTGTATAAACACAAAATTGGTAATTACTATGACATAACTTTTGGCAGGTGGGGAAGGGAAACGGATAAAACATTCCTGGGACCATTCCCTCCTGGGACCATTCTTGAAAAAAATTAGCAAAAGACAGCAAAAAAGATTCTAACCGGGACCTGCTTACAAAGGAGAATAAATATAAAAAAAAATTAGCAAAAGACAGCAAAAAAGATTCTAACCGGGACCTGCTTACAAAGGAGAATATAACATAATCAGGGATAAATAATTGGAAAAGTTTGTCTTTCCTTCTCTACAAAAAAAGAACTATTAAAAGCTTATCTAGTTACTCAACACTTGAAATAAGCCATTACTTCTTTGTAATCTTTGTAAGATTCTATTAAATAATATAAACTAATTTAGGAATGACTTTTTGTAATACCAGCAATGTATCTAATCTTCTTAAGTGCAAGGAGGAAAACTAAAAACAAACTTTATTCTTGGAGATTGTTTTTATATAACTATATAAAATAACGAATACACATAACTAACAAAAAAAGTTGGTTAAAAAAAAACCTTTCTTGAATAAATGGCTACATTTATATTTACTTATATTAATAACTTGTAAGTAAAGAGTATATGAGTACAAAAGTATTTTTCTAGGCCAAATATTTGTGGTGCAAAAAAAAAATCCCTGCTGATTTTGCATGTTATTTGGAATATTAGAAAAAGACACTCAGCACCAAAGATGACAACTACTAGTTTCCATAGTACTCTAGCATCTCAGCAATCTGCTTCCTTAGACAAAAAGGCTAAAGAATGGCAAGTGTAGTACACTGCCCCCACCATTGTTTTCAGGTTAGTAGGACCTAGGGTATTACTTTGCCTACAAGAACATCAACAATAAAATCTCTAGTAGGCTGATGCTGTCTATCTCCTTTAGTTTAAAGCAGTATATGCTACCCAGAACTGTAATTACTTAATTTTTTTTTCTAAATCAGCACCATTGAAACTATTATTAATGAAAGCACTTCTGCCCACAGAGCAGATGCTCCCGGTGGGGTCACTCAAACAGAAACAAAAGCTCCCAGTTAACTAACGGAAATAAAGTATCCCCAGATTACTTTCGGAAAGCAACTTGTTATGACTATGCACTAGAAATGTTCCCAAGTGCCAGCACCATAGCACCCAACCCCATTCAACTCTCTTTCCTCTTCTGAGCTACCAGAGGGTAACTACAGTGTCACAGGTGACTTATTTAGGCTGAATAGCAAGGATATTTAAGGTAGACAGAGGTAGAGGATACGAAGCATAGAATTTCTGCAAACTACAAAGGTCATGTAGTTACATTAGCCCTCCAATTTTTAAATAAGTAGAAGAAGGCCCAGAGATATTCATGGAGCTGCCAAAATCACATATCTACCAAGATAATTTTTTGACAAAAGATATATCTGGGTTAAAATCCAGCTATCCGAATTCCTAGGGAAATGAACTGAAATTTCCACATAACAGCAGAAAGGACCAGTAAATTCCTAGAACTTAATTTCGTTCTTATTCTTATCTTTAACCCAAAATACCACCATTACCATCAACACCATCTTTACAAGAAATCCATGTAGTCACAAACTATGACACATTTACAATGCAAATTAATAAAACCATTTTATCATGTTCCATCCACCATTTATAAAAGTGAGTTTGTTATAATGAAGCCTTTTTGATAAATATTAAGTGAATTTACCTGCATCGATTACAACTTCTTCAGTCATTTTTACCAACTCTTTTAGAGTGTGTTGTTGTATTTTCACATTACAGAATATCAAAGAAACTTATACTGAAACATCCTTTTCTCTAAAGGAAGAGGAACAAATGCCAAAACAGTGAACACATATATTTTTTCTATGTTTTTGGTTTAGAGAAAAATAACGATATCACATGGATGTTTTACATAAATTTTCCTATTTGGTATCTTGCCTGGCTAACAGACAAATTATATATAATTTAATTGAAAACATTCTGAACTGTTTATATACCATATCTCTTTTTAAAGTAATAAGATATGAAATGGTCTGGCAGTTAAGAAACTTCATATTTCTTGCCATAGAAACAATGGATTACAACATTATTCTATTTTTTAAAAAGCTATTAACAAATCAAAATAATTTAAGGCCCTAAACCAGGGCCTTAAATTTAATAACCTGATAGTGTAAATCATTGTAACGTGCATCTGTTTTTACTCAGCCTGCTTCCAATTTGGTAACCAAATTGAAAAAAAGAAGTAACATTTAGTTCTTTTAAAAAGAAAAGACTTTCCCTCCCCTCTGGTAATTTCAATATCTTAGTAGAAGTTATGACCATAAGGTAATGAGAGGTCTTTTAAAACAACCATGCCAAAATTTATGCATCTAAAAACATAGTGGTGTAATTGCTAGTTATATTTCTAAAATTACCTAAGAGCCATCCAGAGGGAATCAGGTGGGTTAAAAAACTGAGAAAAGCTAATTTTGGTTGAAATGGGGGGAAAGGAGAGGCTATTTTTTTCGGGGGGGGGGGGACACACAAATTTTCTTGAGTTACTCTGAATACAATGCAAAAATGAAGAACAGAAAATGTACTGAGCAACAGCAGCATCAATGGCCGGAGGATGCGGCCTATTACACAGAGAAACTATACTTTAAGGTTAACAATGTTCACTGATATGTACAGCTTCTGATATAAAACTAAAAAATTGTTTCATGGGCCGGCCCGGTGGCGCACTGGAGAGTGAGCCGCTTGGGAGCACGGAGGCGCTCCCGCCGAGGGTTCGGATCCCATGTGGAGACCGGTTCCCGCTCACTGGCTGAGCGCGGTGCGGGTGCAACACCGAGGGTTGCGATCCCCGTTACCGGTCAGTAAAAAAGACAAAAAGGAAAAAAAAAATTGTTTCATTATTTCTAACCATGAATCATATGGTTCTGACTGTAATTCTTTTAGAGAGTAAGAAATAACAAAGAGTCACTATAATGAGAATAGATCAAGTTAAATAATACCATAAAAAAACAAAGAGAGAAATCCTTTGAGATCTGAGCCATTCTATGAAACTGGTGTGGATCTTTAAATAGTCAATGTCACAGAGGGAAAAGATGACAAGGAGAAAATTCCAGATGAATAAAGGAACATAAAAATGTGGCATATACTCCTGGAATGGATCCTGAATTTTTAAAATAATGTGTATTTATAAAAAAGTTTGGAGGACATTTGGTAACAATATATTACAGAATTGCTGTTAATTTTCTTAGATGTGATATAATATTTTAGGTTATGTGGGGACCTATGTAATATATTGTCCTTATCCTAACAAGACTTATGATGAAGTACTTAAGAGTATAGTTTACAGTATCTGTAACTTGTCTACTCACACAATAAACTATGTGTGTGTATACATGTATAGACACACCTATACACACATACACACACACATGCACACATGTACTCATATATATAAACACACATAAGGAGATAAGGTAAAATGTGGCAAATTGTTAATGATTACTGAATCTAGATAAAGAATATTTTGGTGTTCAATGTATTTACTCTTTCAATCTTTCTGTAGGTTTCAAAATTCTCAACACAAAAAGTTGTTGGGAAAAATGCCACTTATAGTATCTAATACTTCAATGGGTCACCTTAGTAATATCCTACTGCCCCTCCCTGTTGTCTTGACCTCTAAAACCAAATGGTCTTCGAAGACAAAACAAAGAACTGAGATATAGGAAGAAAATATTAGAATTTCTATTAATAATTTTTTCTCCCACCCTTTTCAGATTTCAATTTTTTGGTGTGTTTCATAATGTACAATATGCGTTAGTACAGTAGAAATGTACAATATGTAAATAAATATACATACATATTTTGAGGCTACATACTCAAGAAAACTTGTTATTGATCAGGGTATATGACCTAAAAATGTGGATATTACTCTTCTACAAAACAGACATAACTGTTTTCTAAAAAGTCTCTGACCATTGGAAGATCATTAAGATCAGTCCCTTTTGCTATTATCCAGGGTTTTATTGACTCTAATAACTTACTGTGTAATCCTTATGAGAAATTTTTGAGTCTAAAAGCAGCAGCAAATGGACAATGATGGCAGTGGGAAGAGTCAGCAGACGTGACGGAGTCAGAAAGTCAGCAAAGTACAGTACGTCCACAAGTTAGCACCAACAAAAATGTTAAATTTTGTTCAGCAAGGAAACCTGATTTTAAATACTGAGATTTAAAGTGTTCTAGAATGTCATAAGGAAAAATATTTTTGAAGCTACGAAAACTTCAGAAAAATACACTATTAAGTACAGTATTATAATTTCAAAGGAAAATCATACTAAAGAATACACAAAATGGAGACAGCTTTGCTTAAAAACCAAAGGGGTGTTTCATTATAAATAGAGAGAACAATCTAGATATCTGACAAGAAGACTTAATTAAATCATGATTCTAAAATAAAAGATACATGAATGTAAGGCCTTTGAAAAAATATTTAGGTAAGTTCCCTCTATATTTTTATTCTAAGAGGTATAAGCAGTTAAGGAACCAAAAAAAAAAAAAAAAGGAAAATGATAAAAAAGTGAAATCTTTAAATTATTATTTTGTTATTAAATACTTAAAAAGTGACATAATAGGAAGCAAGTTATAATTATTAGTATAACTGATAAGTAAACCAAGGAAATAAATGAGAAAAAGTAATTTTCATGTATGTTAAGATAAATATTTGACCAATTAAACCTCATTTTGGAAAATAATTTCTGTAATTTTTACAGTTACATAGTTTATCACGTAGGGCTCTAATTTGTCTCATATAAATTTGAAGCTTTGAACAGAAGATATTTTCAAGCTGAATTATACATGCCATATATAAAAGTTGTATCTATCAGAAAAGAATGGCACTGATCTACTAGGCATTTTAAATACAGAAACTAAGAGGTATAGAAACAAAGTTCCAGAAGTTTTTAATAGAAGAAGGGGAACCTCTAGGCACATTAAAAAGGTCCCTCACTGAATAGGGGACACAGGTAACAGTGAAAGAGAACACTAAATCAGAAAAGACTGTTAAATCACAATAAGTACATACTGCAGATTACCCTTAGTAGATTAGATTTAGGGCACATCCAATTGGCCATGGACTCTGTCAGTTATTTATGGTTGATTGATAGTAACTGGACTGAATTTGTTACATTTAGATGTCACTGTTTTATGGAAACACACCTCAAACTTTGTAAAAGAAATAAACTGAGAAATAAAATTTCCTTTATAGAAGTTTACATTATAGTTAGTTCATTTTATAAAAAATTCTGCTCCTTCAAAATAAGGACAGCTATTAATGAAAGATCTCTTGACAGTATAACACCCACAGGTTTCAGAACAAAATTATTTCTGATCCTAACTGTGCCCTTCCAATTTCCACTCTTGCCATGATATTTGAAAGGCAGAAAAGCTTCATTTTCATTGTAACTTTTCCACCTGCTATTTTCATTCTTAATTAAGTGAAAGGCATAAACTAATATATTATCAGTATGAAGTACTCATCATTTAAACCTTTATAAGCCTAATCTAATAGGTAAAGAAAAGTATATACATTGAAATAAGGGTAGTTGTTCTTTTCAATTTTCCATTCTTTGACTTTTATAGGGCAAAAAGTATACTACAGAATATGTCATTGATTTTACAGCATGAAGGACATCAAATTTAAAATGGGAAGATGACAGATTTATCACTGGTAAACAAGAATTTATCAAAGACAAAGAGGAAAATGTAATATGACTTGTGGAAAAGTATATCAGTTAAATTACAATATTCAAATTGGAACAAAAAAGATTATAATCTGTTTGACATGTTTATCAAAAGTAACTTATTTAAAATATTTAAAATGCGAGGTTTGAATTCAAATTTTAGAATTACCATTTGAGGGTAACACACTCTACACTCAGAAAAACAACCCTAGACTAAAACACTTAATTTGAAGACGGTACTTTAAACATGAACCTGTGAAATTAGTCAACATTAAGATTACATGCCAAAGAAGGAATCATTTGTGAAAAAGGAAACAAACAAGCTACCTGATTACAGTAGCCTTAGAAAATACAAATCAAATTTTCATTTACAGTATGAAACCTGTTAAATCAATTCAATAAATATGATATCCAACTCAACTTTTCAGTTGTTTAAATAATAGTGTTAAAATAATAGTATAGCAAAAGGAAATTATAAATATTTAAGATTAAAATGTCAGTGGAAAACTTTCTTTTATGGATTAAAAGAAAAGCATTCATTCAAAAATACTCCTGAAAAAAAAAAACAAAACTATGACTAGGAATCCAAAATGATTCCATTAGAACTTTTAAAGACAGAGAGAGCAGGCCAAAAATCCAGTTTAAAAGATAAGTCCAGTTTAAAACAATAAATATATGAACTGTTAAGCAAAGCCAGGAATATAAATTACTTTGAAACATCTACTTATATCCATTTTAATGAAGAATTAAAGGATACAATGTGTTAACGACATATTTAAAAGACTAGTAGTCGGATAAGACAGATGAATCAAATTTTGTTTATATCCTAAATAATTACAATAGACTTTGAAAACGTAGTGTAATTCGTGTTTTCTTTCCAGTTTAAAAATTTCTATCCATTGCCTCTATCTTTGGTGTCACTGCCACCAATAAACACAGTATACAGCTTACAAACCTAATTGCTATCTTCAACTAGGAAAAAGTAAATCAACATTATTTCTTTAAAAATAAGATATATAAGAATGTGATCCTACTTAATTTTGTCTCATGGTCCCACAATATTTTGAAATATCATGCCAAAATGTAAAAGTTTAAAAGGGAATGTCATCATTTGCTATATAACTGCACCAAAAATTTAGCTACTGTACGCTGGTGTGATGACAGCTAGTAGTATGTAGAGGCTACAGAAAGACATTATATATGTTCAGCTCACTATCAGTAAAAGGAAAGTTCAGTTTAATGAGAAACTGAAACATGGACAACACAATGCCTTCACGTAAATATGCTACAACTCTGTTCTCCTGCAGTTTAAAACGACAGTGTAATTATCTTAAATTTACACAAAACATTACGAAACATGGTAGTCGTTCGTGATTAAAATTAAATAGATATGTAAATTAATTTAACACAGTGTTAAATATATTCACATGATCATCACTGTGATTCAAAATGGCCACTAATGAAGTTACATATCAATATATGTACATAACATTTGCCACAACAGTTGTTGTAAGTTTGACTTTTTGCAGACCAGGTAATTTTATGAGACAAATAATCTTGTATCAATTCTTTCATATTATGAAAGGAATTAAATGTTATAAGTAGTTTCATTCCTCTGGGGGTCTGGGCAGGGGGGAGAACCTCTAAAAAGTCAGTGGAAATTAAAGAGTTCTACCTTCTTGAATATTTGAACTTGTTGACCAAGATAGATTCCTATAAGCTGAGGATAAACAAATCTTAAGATACTAACAAATCTCATAACGTTGTCATCGGCATTTAGCAGATACTTGTCACAAACAGGAATATCAGGTCCTATAGCAGTGCCTTCTGAGAATATGGTTGTTGTGGCTGAGGTGGCTGTTGACTGCCTCCTGGTTGAGGCAGGGTTGATGATGTTAAATTATAGTTTGGCACCTGGGACATATTAGTTCCTGCATTCTGGTACATAGTGACATCAGCAGTTGCAGCAGCAGCAGGAGGAGGACTATATACTGAAGCCTGGTTCGCATATGTATTTCCTTGAACAGAACTGACCATTGTGCTGTGGAGGGAGTAAAACACTCAATTAGATAAATATTGAATTATACAGCCATTTACAGATAAAGAGGAACTTATTTATTAAACATTCATTCATATATATTCAATTCATTCAACAAATCCTTATTAAATACCTATAAGATGCCAAACATTTTTATTTTAGGCATCGGGATATCATAAAGAAAGAGAAATATCAGTCCATATCATCATGGAGCTTACATCCTAGTAGGAGAAAAAGGATAATAAACTTATCATATGTCCAGTGGTTTATAATAGCTATGAAGAAAAACAAAGCCGGCTTTCTAGGATGAAGAGCACCTGAGGCAAGGGATTTATATAGGGTGATAGGAGAAGGCCTCTCAGACAAGGCAACATTTAGCAGAGACCTGAAAAAAGTGAGGGGGTGAGCATTTACCTAAGAAAAGTGCATTTCAGACAAAGAGAAAGAAAACTTTGAGTAGAGAAAATGCTAGGCATGTTCAAGAAACAGCAGGGAGGCCATGGAGTCAGCAGCAGAGTGAGCAGAGGGGACAGTGGAGCAAGATAATGTGGTGGATCTGGGGAAGGGGAGTGGGGGTGCCTTGAAGACCATAAAAAGGATTCTGGCTTCTAATATAAGTGAGATGGAAAGACACTGGTTGCTTTTGAGCAGAAAGGTCATGTGATTCGACTTAGTATTTTAACAGGCTCACTCTGGGACAAGGATAGAAGCAAGGATACCTGGTTAGAGGCTATTACAATCATCCAGAAGAAAGCTGACAGATGGTCAGAGCCATGGTGGTCATGATGGAGATGGGAGAAAGAGTCAGATTCTAGATACATATTTTGAAGGTAGTGCCATCAAAATGTGATAATGAATGAAGCAGTCAAGAATATCCGAGGTTTAGAACTGAATAACTGGCAGAAGTTAACTGGTAGAGTGGCCATTCACTGAAAAGGAGACTACTACAGATAGAACCAAAGTAGACTGGGGAGAAAGGGAGATGGGGAAGATACAAGTATGGCTCTGAACATGTCGAGTGAGATGTCTACAAGATAAACAAGAAAAGATAATGTGTATGCAACCAGCTATTCAAGTGTGGAATCCAGTGGGGAGGTTAGGAGTAGAAATCTACATTTGGGAGACAGCACGTGGACCACGTTCAGAATCATGGGGCTGCATGAGATCCCCTAGGAAGTGACTGCAAACAGAAGGAAAAAGCAGTCCATGTACTGAGCCCTAGACCTTGATGTCCAGAAGATAAAGAGACACTAGGCAAAGGAGACTGAGAAAGAGTGGCAGTGAGGTAGAAGGAAAACTAAGAGAGAATGGTCATGGCCATGTAAATGAATTATTTCCAAAAAGAGAAGGGAATGATGAACTGTGCAATGGAGTAGGAGGAGAACTGACAATCGACCGCAGCATCTGGCAATATGAAAATCACCAGTGTCTTTGACGAGAACAGTTCTAGTAAACTAATGGAGATTAAAGTCTGATAATCTCATTTCCCTATTTCCCTGAAAATACAGAGCATGTACTATTACAACCCCCGCAATTATCAACAATCTGTACCTACACCCATTCATATATTCTGCCTTCCCTCTTCCTCCAACTGATTAGCTGTCAGTGCTCCCACCTAAGGCCTCTCCACTTGTGCACTGTTCCTACTGATGTAAAAAAAAAAAAATTCCTTCGAAGAGTTTTTATTCACTGTGTTTACTTTCTTTCTTCCTATTCCCAACCTAACTTATGAGTTTTACTATGTGTAAGACATTAGGTTAGCTATGTAAAGAGAAATACTAAGATGCATTAACATTGAGAATTTCCCCTACATTGGTATTAAAAATGTAAAACAAGCTACAGAATTGGTCTATTGCCCAAATTTTCAAAATACTGCCTATATATTTATTTCTTAACTTTTCTCTAGCTGCTAAATTGCTTATCAGTCTATTATTGGGAAACTCAATGCTCTTTACTTTGCACAAATTAAATTCATCCATTATTAGATGAATTATTATTATTCATCTAATATTAGAAATTATTAGATGGTAATTTCATTATTTTAAGAGATGGTAATTTAATGCTACATTCCACCAACAAATATGACTTAACTAAGGCATCACCCACTATCATTCCCTATGTGTTGCACAGTAAAATACAGTTGTCCCTCAGTATCCATGGGGGATTAGTTCCAGGGCCTCCCGTGATACCAAAATGCTCAGATACTCAAGTCCCTGGTAAAAAATGATGTGTAATACTTGCATATAACCTACGCACATCCTCCCGTATACTTTATATCATCTCTAGATTACTTATGATACCTAATACAATGTAAATGCTATGTAAATCATTGTTTTTTTTTTTTTTTTTTTTTGTTTTTTTGTTTCCCCTTTTTGTCTTTTTTCGTGTCCGGCAACGGATCGCAACCCTCAGTGTCGCGCCCATACCGGACCGGGACCAGCAACGGAATCGCAACCCTTGGTGTTGCTCCCGCACCTCGCTTAGCCAGTGAGCGGGACCCAGTCTGTACATGGGATCCGAACCCTCAGCGGGAGCGCCACTGCACTCCCAAGCGGCGCACTGTAGCAGTGCGCCACCGGGCCGGCCCCATAAATCATTGTTATACTGTATTGTTTAGGGAATGATGACAAGGAAAAAAAAGTCTGTACATGTTCAGTACAGGCGCAATTTTTTTTCAAATATTTTCAATCTTTGGTTGGTTGATCCATGGATGTGGAACCCATGGATACAGAGAGTCAACTGCATAAAGTTGTATTATAAGAAGTCGAATATCATCCTATTATTTTACAATATGGGCCACAATACTACTATAACATAGTGCGGAGATTATGTGCTAGTGAGCTCTGGAGCCGGAATGCCTGGAAGAAGTCGAATATCATCCTATTATTTTACAATATGGGCCACAATACTACTATAACATAGTGTGGAGATTATGTGCTAGTGAGCTCTGGAGCCGGAATGCCTGATTATGAATCTTAGCTAAGTGGGACCTTAGTCCTCTCTTCATGTCTCAGTTCCCCCACCTATACAATAAGGATAAAAGTATGTCTACTTCATAGGTAATTATTAGGAATAAATAAGTTAACACATATAAAGCATACAGCACACTTATTTAACAACACATAAATATAAGCTATTATTATAATCATTCTCACTTTATACTATATTCCTTATCTTAATTTACAGTTCCACCATCCATCCAGTTGCCTGGGGCAAAACCCTACAATTCACCCAATATTTCTTTCTCTCATCTCTGCTCTGTACTATCTCCTACCATGTCACCCAATATGCAATTATGTGCTAATCTCCTAAATAACTTAACTCTTTCCCATTAATATCACTGTATCTTACAGTCCGACACTCATCATTTCTTGCTGAATATACATGGTCACCAGGCTTTTAATCTTGCCCCTATGAATCCATCTATCCTGATATTGTTTAAAGCCCTTTGTGGGATTTCTTATTATCCTTAAGAACCAAGATCCTTAACATGATACCTAAGGTCACTCATTCTTCAATCCTTGCCCATGTTTCCAGTGTATCTCTTACTGCTCTCACCACATACTTTAATCCTTTAGTAACAGTGCACCATTGGTAATGCCCAGTATGTACCATGACGTTCACACCTCCCATCTTAGCTCATTTCATGCTTACCATGCCATCACATGCCACCCTATCTTTGTTCATGATAGAACATCTTTTTTACTTTTTTTTTTTTCTCTCCTGGCTAAGAATAACACAGCTGTACATTTACTTGGAACACTTTCTCAAACCCTGAGGCTCCGAAAGCACTGGTCATGTACCTTTATCCGTAATTTATGCTGTAACGAATTACATATTTTTTATGTGTTTGCCCCTATTAGCCAGTAAGCACCTTGAAGCTAAGAAAGAAACTCTAAATCATACTAATATGTCAAATGTCTAGCATAGTGTCTGGCACACACTAAATGTTTGATAAACTCCTAAGTAACAGAAATAAACTAAAATCATAGAAAAATAAGTACATAAGCTTTGGTGGCCTTATAATACTATCACTACCACTTATGAAGGCCTTATAATAATACACTCACTATGGGAAGCTTTAGGAAACTACATCAGTGCCACCTTCCCCAATTAACAGTAAGATTGTCCTAGGATGACAGAAGTCTGAAAAAGTGTTAACTTTAAAACCAAAATTACATGTAAACGAATAAATAGCCTCCTAGATATGAACTGATGAACATTTGAAAACCTGCCCACAAAAACAGCAAAAATCCTTATTGACCTAGATTTGCAACTAGAAAGCTTGAGTCAAATATGCAGTACACCTCTAGCAAGCAGATCTAACCCTGATCCTCACTCCTTCCAATTTTGTTATCCTACGTTTGCCCTTCCAGCAATTTCCTCATTTTCCCATTTAAACACACATTTGTTTTTATGTATTTATAAATATAATCAATACGTAAATACATAAATTGCCTCAAAGCCTCTGTGAAGTCATTGCAAGAAATAAAAAAATACACCTTACTGGTCTAATGTAGCACTTGAAATTGTCATCAACACTTAAACATTTATTTATCAAATATTCACTGAGTTCCTATCTTGTAAAACTGTGAGCTACACAGTGTGGCTATAAAGGTGAAAGAGACTCGGCTCCAGCTCTCCAGATATGATAGTTTAGTAGAGATACAGACAAGTAAAAAGGCAATTACGAGACAGTAAACAGACGGGTATGTCAGGGTCCTCTGACAGCACACAGGAGGAATAGTGCTGGAGAGGTGGGAAGCATGGAAGGCGTCCTAGTAAAAATGAAGCTAAGTGAATAACTTAAGAACGAGCAGGACTGAGACAGGCAGAGAAGACTAAATATTTCAAGGAAATGCTCTATAAAAAGCACCTGTTGAAACGAACATGTGTTCCTTGAGAGGTGACATTAATGGCTACAGTGTATTAGTAGGGTCAGGCCCCCCACCAGCAATTTCACATCCTGACTGCAGAAGCAGATCAGCAACCCCCAGAGAACAACAAGGTGCTATGCTCTAGAGGACTTCACAGTGAAAGCACCTATCAACAGTTTATCTTATTTACAAATATAACTCGCCAAGGCCCTAACCTTTAAGAATGTCCCAAGTAATCTCTAGTAACAAAGTCGTTACAGCAGCATGTGACACAGTAAAAGAAAGGACTAGCAGGGAAGGAGGTGGCATTTCTGGATAATACTAAAATAGCTGAGGAGTTCCTAAGTAACTCATGAAACACTGGTTGCCTTCCAAAACAATACCTGCCTTCTACCCACTTCGTATCTAAATTTAAAGCAACATGTTACTCTTCTAAGAACAGCTGCTTGCTTACTTTCCCTATAGGGGTATTTATTTTCACCAGATTTCAACTTAAAAAAAAAAAATCCTACACTTAACATTTTTTTCTAGGATTCATAACCCATACGGGCATTCCCTGTTTTTTGATGCCTAAAGTAGGCCTAGTGAGGGCAGTGCAGGAGCATTGCTGGCAATTCCAACGTTGGTGAAAAGGTTTTTAAAAACTGTCTGTGCCACCCAGAAACTTCTGTTACAAGCAAGAATATCACAACTTCTAGAATACACGCTGGTAAACTCTTAAAGCCTACCCTTTATCTGCTTCAAGGGAAAGACTTCAGCTTAGATGTCCATTAAAGCAGAAAAGACATTTATATAATTAATAAGCATTTAACTGCATGAAAGAAAGCACTACATGTAAATGCCGAAAATAACTGGCCTCTTTGGTGACATAGCCAGCTATCTGCCTCATGACCCACAAGGCACATAGCTTCTCATACCTTCTCTTTTCAAATAGCATACCTTGCTATAATACCAACTAAATTCCAACATAGGTCAAAAATAAGGAAATAGTTGTCTTAAAAAAGTGGCCCAGAAATATATAATCTAGAATAAGAACTTTGGAATTTAGATTTTACATGAAATTTGCGAGAAAATAATAAATTATAGTTACCAAACTTAATTTCATTAAACACATTATCAAATATTATCACAGACTCAAACAAAAACCATAAAAAAGTATGCTGGGAATATAAAGAATACAGGGCTAAAGCCACAATGAAGGGGTTGAGTGAGTCAGGAAAAGAAGACTGGGTGCCAGCTGGTCCTGTAATAGCACAGGGGCTCCTGGAGAACCACTCATCATGACAAAGAGGGCTGGCCATCTGCAACAGTGATGACATCTACCCCAGATTTTTCTTATCCAGAACTTATAATTACAGATGATTGTGGGTTCTGTAAGAGTTTTAACAGCACTAATTCCAAACAAGAGTCAATAATCAATTACTTTGGGTAAGAAGCCTGAGCCTGCTGACTAGGAAGAGCTGGGTTTGCAGATGGTGGAACTGCTCCTTGGCTGAGAGAAGACAGTTGCTCGGGGGGAAGACTGTAGCTCTGGAGATGGCTCATCTGTGCATTCCCTGCAACCAGGTAAGCACCACTCTGAGGAGGCCCTGGATATACCTAGAACAGTTCATGAGAAAACATACTCAATTCAAATTTGTAGAGGCATTCAATTACAAAAAACACAGAAATTACCTCCCTGGAATTTTTTTTTAAAGTTTCTTCTGTCAACAGGCATTTTAAAAAACACTTTTTAGTTGGGCATTCACTAAACTCATGTTTATTTCCATACAGAAGCATTAAGTAAACTTATCTTGAAACTTTATACTAATATAATCTCCCTGTCTATTAAAATAAATTTAATGTTTTCCATGTTGAAATTTTAAAAGGAATACCAAAGGATGTTTAGGAAGTGCATCTGAACTCACTGTTTTATAGCCATAGATATACCTATAGATAAAACTGACATTACCTAAACTGCAATCTATTGAACATAGTGCAAGCTAACTTTGTAAAGCAGAGGTTAGCAAACTTTTCTGAAAAGGGCCAGGCTTTGTGGCCGTATGTTTTCTGGCACAACTACTATTTTAGGCTTTGTGGGCTATATGGTCTCTGTCACAACTACTCAACTCTGCTGTTATAGAAAACAGCTACAGACAATGCAGAAATGAACAAGAGTGGCTGTGTTCTAATAAAAGGTTCTTCAAAAAAAAGGCAGCAGGCTGGATTTGTTTACCTACTCTTGCATCTAAAAAATATATTTTTTTTCTAATCTAAAGAGATTAAAGTTTTAAATACCCAAAGACTTAAACACATACTGTTCTAGTTTCCTGTAATATTCATTAGTCTTCCATTTCACATGTTTGAAAAGAGAACTTCCACTATCCATGCAGTCAAACTGTTACTACCACCTGTTAAGACAATACCATAAACCACCAAGAGATAAGGTCAACAATCACCTTAGTATTTCTGTTAAACCATAACAGATTCATCATACATCAGAATCCAAAAGGTCTTCATTATAAACATAGCTATACCACTCCTCATAACTGTACTTTATCATTTTATTTTTTTTTTTGCAAATTGAACATGAAGGTATTTTTGTTTGTCTGATTCAATCTGGAGATTAAGACCCTTGAGCAGGTGTCATCTAGCCCCATGTTTCCCCAGCCTGGCTGCTCATCTCCAGGGTGCTGGCCCCTCATTTCAGGGAAAAGGGACCATGCTAAAAAATTAATCTGAACAAAGTTTGTTTATCCACTTTACATGGATAAAATGGAGTACCTAGCTATTTACTCCTATACCCTGAACTTGCTGAGTTTGCGGAAAGGGGGCTCTTGAAATAGTTGCTCGGAATGAAAAAGGGGAAAAGAGCTCTATATTGCATTACATGCATTCTCATGTAAAAGATGGGGAAAATTCCAAATTAAAGCAGCTTTTTTTTTTTTTTTTTTTTTTTTTTTTTTTTTTTTTTTCGTGGCCCGGCAAGGG
>NW_007729371.1:91027-110676 GCF_000696425.1 Galeopterus variegatus | reverse complement strand
ATGTGGGACCCGACCCCCCGGGCGGGAGCGCCGCCGCGCTTCCCAAGCGGCGCACTATCCAGTGCGCCACCGGGCCGGCCCTAAAGCAGCTTTTTAAAAATATGGAAATATTATATTTTGTTGGATTATAACAGCTTTTCACTCATTTTTTAAAACTGCATTTAAGTTTTCCTTTTAAGGATGACTAGAAGTTTATTAAATGTTTAAAAGAGTTGTTCTAGCTGTGAAAGTGGTACATTTTGTGTTTTTTCTTAAAAACTACTTTATGGAGATATGATTGACATATAAAAGACTATACATATTTAGTATATACAACTTGGTGAGTTTGGAGATAAATATACACGCATGAAATCATCACCACAACCTATGCCATAAACATATTCATCACCTCCAAAAGTTTCCTCCCATGCTCTTTATTATTATTATTTTTTTTTCCTTGCGGGAGTGCCGCCGCGCTCCCAAGCGCCGCACTCTACCAAGTGCGCCACCGGGCCGGCCCTATTTTTTTTGTGATAGGAACATTTAACATAAAGAGCTCACTATAAAACCAAAAACTACATATTCAGAGGAAGTTAGCAATAATTACAAATTCAACTTAAATTTGACAAAAACTGAGTTTCTTTTAAAGCTTTAACAATACACAGATATTTGGGCCTCAACCCTGAAGATTCTGATTCAATAGGTTTGGGGTGGGACCAAAGTATCTATACTTTTTTAAAAAGCTTGATGGATGATTGCTGCATACCCCTGTACATAAAGCAATTTTTAAAAAAGAATTATTAGTAAAATTAGTATTCCATTGTATTTATAAAGTAAAAAAAGTCTTTTAAACTTTATTTTCATCCTAAACATTACTTTTAGATAACTTCTCATTTTACAAAAACATAGCTATTCCAAATAATCTCAAATGCATTCAAGAATTTAAAACAATATACTTGAGCTTTTAAAAGCTTACCTGAGAACCAGAAACACCAGAAGACTGCATATAATACTGCTGATTCTGTAATTTTGCATACATGGAATACATCGGATCGTCATTCATTAACTTGGTATACAATGAAAGCGCCTCCATCACTTTAACATTAAGTTCTGAGAGTTCTGAATGTTTTCTGAAACGTTACACAATAATTTGAAACAGCTGTTGATTAAATAATGCCATATCAAAATATCAGAAATAGCAAGTAGTAGTTCTGTTAACAGTATTAAAAATTTAACCTTACACAAAAATATCCTATATTTTAGCCCTAAGGCAACCAAAACTGGTTAAGGTTGAGTACTGTGCGAGGAGAACTCCAATTTATTGAACTTGACTGACTATACCTCAAAATATCTAGGTTTTCCTAGTTATTAACAGATGGGGTTATTTGTGGGCTCTGGTAATGCCACTGTAGCAAAGATGATTACATTAGTTAACCCTCATTTCTAAAAAGACTAAAATAGTGAAGGTCAATTAAATCCCCACTTTTTAAAAAAAGGACAGATGAACCTTAATTCTCCACAACAAGTAGAAACCAAATTGGTTCCTCTGAAATGTCTTTTTTTTTTTTTCTAAAGGCAGAGTTAGGCTATTCTGCAGTTTATAAAGACAGCTTCAGGCAAGAAGGCGTACAATATAGACATATAACCTATGTTCTCTTACCTATCAATATCTTCCAGCTTTTCATCAATGAGAGGTCCCATCTGGTGACACATTGCTAAAATGAGAAGATTTGAAGAAATATAAGAAAACACCACAGAAGAAAGTGAATCTTTGATATTCATATAATTTAGAATAAAACAATAAAAGATTTATAAAGGAATAAAAGATTTAATTTGGAGTAATAAAAATTATACTGATTAACCTTTAGTCCACAGAACGCAAAATTTATTTTCTTAAAATACAATGGTGACAACATAATCTAAAATATTGATCTCAAAATTTAAAAATACTATTTTACATTTTACAAGATTCTAAAACGTTGAATAAAATACTTAATTTGGATAGAAAAGTATAAGAATTCAAATTCTACTCAAAGTTTAAACTACATATAAAAGTGAGACTGGGCCAAGGTAGGGTGAGAAATGTTACATTTTTAATATCATTTTCAAAAACCATTCTGTAACAGAACACTAGATATAACCCCTAACTATTCTTTAATTGCAAGGTAAACAGAAGCAAGGCTTACCTTCTAGATGAAGGAGCTCTGGCAGGTCTGGCTGGTCATCACTGGGATCTGTACTTTGTAACATCTGTAGCAACTCGTCCATTTTATCCTACAGGAATTAAATAGTGAACACAAAAAGCAACCAACCTTTACGCAACATTACATTCTCACTTTACTAACTAGCTAATAGATATAAAACTTTCGTAATTCATAGTTATGGAGATTCCAGTTTTGCTTTGGTATTTTTAGTATATTCCATATATTCTCTTTAGTACTGTGTAAAGTCAGAGGCTTGAAAGCTCTTTCTGCCTGTTTTAGAAACTGCTAACAGAGATTCTCTTAAATGAGAACAAATAGAGCCACATTTAAACTTACAACATGCTGAGTCTTCAATCTCTTATGTCATGCTAGAGTATTTCACTTTGTTTTGAAACAGCTGTAGCTTAGCCACACAGACAGGTGTAACATCCTCTAAGATGGCAGTGCTTATGGCTAACGACTCAGTCGTTGCTACTCTCCCCTTCGGTGAATACAGCAGCTGTTTCAGTAAGGCAGAGCTCAGCTGTATTACAGCTGTTCTTCTAAGCAGGGCTGTAAGAATTTATTCTACATTTTCTTTCCACCAATGTTTCAGTGTGTCATAAAAGGAAAGAGGAAGACTTGTTTCTCTATTTTCCTATATGGGAAAGGCTGGAAGGTATCTCGAACCAATGACTCAGATCTATTTCAGAATGTTGTATTGCAGGGACAAATGAACTAATGAAACCACCATTACATAAATACATCTATACATTATATAAGTACATATGTATTTAATGTTTGTTTTTTAAAAATCAAAATAGATCTAATCTACCAAAAAAATACTACTGAAATAACTACAAATCTTTCTTCTGGCATGGTTTTTACATGGTTATGCTACTCATACATAGATGCACAGGGCAAATAATTGAAAGACTACTAATTCTAAGCAAAGCAATTATTCAAAACAAAAATAAAAACTGTTCTGTGTAGACGGAAAACAGTTTGAGAGATGAACTAATCATTGAAGAGTGAAAGTGACACAAGTGTATAAAAAACTCTTCCCAACTCAAAAGAATGCTGTATTTTGAAATGGATACTATTTTTCAATGTAAAACATTCACAATTTTCATTTTAAATAGTCTAAAAAATGAAGGCATATTTCAGAAAAGTTTACCTACTTCCCAAAAAAAAAAGGTAACATCAGAGTGAGAGTCAACTAATGTGGATAATTTTTGCTTTGTTTACACAATACTACACACTATTTAAAATTACTTACTGTCAAAGAAACAGGGTTTCTTTTTTTTTTTCCTTTTTGTCTTTTTTCGTGCCCGGCAACGGATCGCAACCCTCAGTGTCGCGCCCGTACCGGACCGGGACCGGCTACAGGATCGCAACCCTCGGTGTTGCTCCCGCACCTCGCTCAGCCAGTGAGCGGCCGGTCTGTATGTGGGATCCAAACCCTCGGCGGGAGCGCCACTGCACTCCCAAGCGGCACACTGTAGCAGTGCGCCACCGGGCTGGCCCGAACAGGGTTTCTAAATAGACCACTAGTCTAACTCTACATGCATTTTCTTATGTAATGCAATCAGCCAAACGTAGCTTTCCCTAAACCAGTTGGATTCCTTGGCTCTTGGCACAGTCTTCTAGAGTCTGTTTCTCTAAGAGCACTGTTCAAATTTTTGCTTCTCTCTCTCCTAATGCTAAAAACTTAAAAACCCCTTCATATATTTTAAGAATGACTTTTCATTTTCCATAAGTTTAAAATGTTACAAAGAATATGATTTCTAGGACATTAAATATTGACATTTTAAAATAAAAGTCACATTCCTTCAAATATATCCAAAGGTATTCAAATACCATAGCAATCTGCACCAACCACTACCATTTTAAAAACACAGTCTCTGTCAGGAATTTAAAATTGTTCATTTTTCTCCTTCATATTCTCATCATATGAACTCATCGTATTTCTACTCAATTTCCCCTACAAAATTTTATCCTAATGTAATACACTTGAAAGTCTTCTATTGATGACCATATCAAATATATTTGCAATAAAAAACATATAAATTGATGATGATGCTCTAGGTGTTCGATAAATTCACCTGTACAAGTAAATGATTACTATTAGAATATAATGCATCAAAACATAACTGTATTTCAAATTTTGAAAAATAAAATAAGCTGGGATTCAGCATCAGTTCTATTCCTACATTTTGTTTTTACATTTGAAAGTGATGAGAAACCTCGTTCATATAAATAAATAAGCTGTTACAGCAATATCACTGAATTCTTTTAATATCTTCAGAGTTTTAGGCCAGAAATCACTGTGGCCTGCAATTAAAAACTATTCTTAATATTCTACTAGCAATTCATTTTGGTCCTTCTCCTATTTTTTTTTTTTTCCTTTTTGTCTTTTTTCGTGACCGGCAACGGATCGCAACCCTCAGTGTCGCGCCCGTACCGGACCGGGACCGGCCACGGGATCGCAACGCCCCTCGCTCAGCCAGTGAGCGGCTGGACTGTATGCGGGATCCGAACCCTCGGCGGGAGCGCCACCGCGCTTCCCAAGCGGCGCACTATAGCAGTGCGCCACCGGGCCGGCCCTAATAGCAAAAAATATAAAACTCATTTGAGCCATGTTACCCAGTCATTAGAGTCATTACTTTCTTAACACCAACACCAATATTTGGAATTTTAATACTCTGGGACAATGTACATAGTAAGGTTCAGTATGGGCAAGGGGTAAGCCTTTCTTCTATAAAGAGGGAGAGGAAAGAAAAGAAATGACAAATGGTGGCAGGGAGTGTTCTCAGGCAGATCAATTTTAGGAAAGAGTCCTTATAGAAAATGAGGATCTGAAAAAATTCTCTTAAAATGATCAACACCAGGGGCTAGCAAACTGTTTCTGTAAGGGCCAGATACTAAATACTTTAGGCTTTGCAGGCCACATTGCTGTTGCCACTACTCCATTCTGTCACTGTAGTACAAAAGTAGCCACAGACAATATGTAAACAAATGTGGCTGTGTTCTAATAAAACTATATTTACAAAACAAACAATGGGCCAAATTTGGCCAGCAGATGATAGTTTGCCAATCCCTGATCTTTACAATGTGACACCTGGAAAGTCCTGTATGGTTTGCTAGTTCCATAATTTAATATTTTATTATTAAGTTAATCTCTTGTTTTAATATTGTTATTCAAAAAAGCAATATTAATAAGTTTGAGTAGAAAAAGACAACAAACATGCTTAAAGATGGAAAAAGGTAACAATTTTAATTTTCCATATATATAACAACAGCAGAGATTTCTATAAAGCTTAAGTAAATAGGAGGATGAACTTAGTTCAAGACAATCTGAAGTTTAAATCCCAATAATACGAGTTTAGGTACTACTATCTGGCTCAAAAACTACAGTTTAAGTTGCTACCAAACTGACAGTGTTTTATAATCACTGAAAATATTCACTGTTGTTTCAGCTGTGACAAAGACATATAAACATTTAAAATAAAATTAGCATAAGCTTTCCCCCAAATACCAGAATGTGCTCAATCCAAGGAGGAACCGTAATTCATTTCCAATAATACTCAATATATGAGAGTTCTTCAAAAAGTTCATGGGAGGATTCATATTATCTTTTAATTCATTTTTTCCATGAACTTTTTGAAGTACCCTAGTATTAGCACTGCTTTTAAGAAATAGTTTATGCAGAAGTAATTTAATAATAGTTTAACTTTCAGAAACGGTAATTTGTTTTGTTCATTCAACAGATGAAGTGTCCCTTCCTCGATAATGTGCAAACAACGTTACCATGCTTGTTGAGTATATAAAAAAACAAGTACTCTCACATAATATCAATAGGAGTGTAAAATCCCATTTTGTTGAACATTTGGCAGTATCTATTAACATGGAAAACACACACACGGAAAAGACACAGATCCTTCAACTCAGCAGTTCCACTCCCGGATGTCTACTCTAAATATATCCAAAGATAGATATTCAAAAAAATCTGATTACAAAACTGTTTGTAACTACAATAAAAACTGTAAACAACCTAAGTGTCCAACAATAGACTAATTAAGTAAATCATGATAAATCATTCTATGGACTGTTAAGCAGGAATTCAAAATAATGAGGTACTGACATAGTAAAATGGGAGTGGAAAAGTTTCAAGACCAATCTTTGCTTTGTCTATATTGTTTTAATTTTTATAATGAAAAAACACAAGATCACCCAAGTAATCAATTTTTTTTAAAGAAGACAAAAACATTTCAACTTCAATAGAAAGTACCAACTGCTATCAACTAAGAAAATCACTTACTTCATCAATAAAGGCTGGTTCCGGCTCTGGTTCTATTGTCTCTACCTGAACATCATCACTAAATTGTACTGTCTTCTTCTCTGTTTTAACTGCAAAATATGTAAAAGTTAACTTTTTTACTTATAAAGTAATTTATAATTCTATTTCAAAGCACTTTAAACTCCAACAGAGAATTTAGATTTTTCTTATATTCCCATCAAGCTAACAGACTCAATTTAAGGAATAACTGGGTTGCAGATTTAGGCAATAATGAGAAAATGTTATTTATAAAATTCTGTCAAGATTCCTTTATTTTCTCTTGTAAAGATTTTACGTTTTCCATAAAAGAGACTTCACTAAAAAAGGGGGGTTATATTTCTGAAACAAAGATTAATCACCTACCACATATGAGAGTTTAATAAATTGGTGGACAAAAAACAAAGTTTTATGACAGCATAAGTAAATCCTGAAATTTAAAATAAATCCTCTTTTAAAATAACCAATCTTTTCAAAGAAAACTCTTGTTTGAAAAACCACACTAATTCAATGTAATAAATTGGTAAATAAGCTACATGTTCTCTGGCATGCCACTTGGACTTTTCACTAAGAGAACGACATACAGGCCAATGGCGAACTTTGCAAATGGCCTTGGCAAGGATCTGAATTTTCCAACAAATCAACCCGTATTTTCTAGTTATATTATACTTTGAGCTGAAAAGGTGCTCAGTAAGGGATCAGCAAACCATTGGCCAGAAGCTCATATTTCTCTTGCTCACTAAAGAAACCTTTAAAAACTATTTAACATAAAAAGTAAATATAGGGTTATTACTAATATAGCAACCTCCAAATAATACTGAGAGGCACATACAGCTCTAAAGAAATGAACATTTCTGTACTTTTCATCTTTGTATCAATGTGGTCAATTAGAACTCATAAATATATTAAGAATTAAAATGGAAAGGGAAATGGGAGAGGGACAGAATTAAGGAAGAGAAATAAAATTTATTAAACTACTGAATGTGCTATACACTCAATACATTGTTTTGGAGATTCACTGGGGGAATCCTGAGATTCAGTCCTAAGATATGCCCATTTTATAAATAGAGTGGTTTAGAAAGACTAAGAACTCTTGCACAGAAGAAAGATAATAAATGGCAAATGCTGGATTTGTATGCCAACCTATCTTGCTCTACTCTCCTATACTACTGGAATCTGGCCTGTCATTTTACTATGATAACAAGAACTCATATCACTGAAGTATTCTGTGCTGTGTGCTTCCATATAAAATAGAAATAGTTTAATTTCCAACATAAGTAATATATTCATTCCATTCAAGTCACCGTAAAGCAAAATTCTACATACAAAAAAAGTTTCAGCTGATTCATTCTCCCATGGGCAAAAAGAGACATCTGCTATAGACATTTTTGCTTTTTGTATCTTGAGCTATTAACGAATAGAAAGCTGGGATAGCACTGCATTGGCTGTTACCCATAAGAGAACACATGGCAGACTTCATATTCTTTTTTTTTTTTTTCCTTTTTGTCTTTTTTACTGACCGGTAACGGGATCTCAACCCTCGGTGTCGTGCCCGTACCAGGGACCGGTAACGGGATCGCAACCCTCGGTGTCGCGCCCGCACCGCGCTCAGCCAGTGAGCGGGAACCGGTCTCCACATGGGATCCGAACCCTCGGCGGGAGTGCCGCCGCACTCCCAACGGCGCACTCTCCAGTGCGCCACCAGGCCGGCCCCAGACTTCATATTCTAAGAGCTGACAATCCACAAATTTCCCGCCCTTTTCGTGATAGGAACTAATACTATTACTGTGTGTGTGTGTATGTAAAAATATTATTTATATATTTATATGAAAAAAGATAAAATGTTTTCACAATATCTTACTGTATCTCTAAAACAAAAACAAGCTAAGCAGGGCAGATATTTCTATTTGACAGGTTAAGTGAAGCAGGCTTCTATATCCTCAAAAAGAATGATGCTATGGGGATCATGTTAGCATTTGTTATCCAAGCTTGAGAACTATAACCCCATTACATAAGCTCTGAAGCTCCCATTTTTCTTTTAGATTGTCCAGAATGAAACATATGAGAGGAAGAATTCAAAACTCTTATTGAAGCTGAATTGCTATATAATGTAAAAAAGATGGAATGGCTAAAGGATCTACATTAGCGCTTGGATCTTGTCTTGAACAGAAGTCTCTTACAATTCTATCCTTTCTAACAGCTGATTCAAGACGGGAAAAAAAAAAAAAAAAAAAAAAAAAAAAAGCCCCAAGTCTCAAAAAACAAAACGACGACGACAACAACACACACACCACCACCAGCCCAGGTTATGAAAATGGCGGCACACTAGGCAATGCCATTTAAACAAGGTTCTACATGTTTTTGAGTTCTAACAAAAAAGAACTTCATTAAAAGAGTGGGTATCAGGAATCTGTCTCTATAAAAGTGACACAAGACAACCTGGCAGTAACTATGAGAGGGTACTGTTTTATCAAAGATCTGTAATTTCTGGTTTGTTGTTCAAGCTTTCTCTTGAAAGAGAAGTGAAGTATCTCTTTACTGTTAATGTATATATTTATGTATCATTTATTCTACAAATATTTACATAGCATGTATTATGGCTAAGATTCAGTACTAGGTGCTCTTGGAAATAAAAAGATAAACTAAGAGATCCTTTCTTAGAATTCTCATAAACTAAAAAAGACCTAAGCACCTCGTGGTTTACAACTTCCTTGGTTTACAACTTTCTTCAATCCCTCCTATCTGGCATTATAGAGAGATGAGATACTTTGCCAGATAACTGTAGCTTCTCAACTTATACTCAGAAACTCTTTAAAAATGCAAAACATTTCAATTGCTAATAGAAATCTTTCTAGGCTTGAACTTATTTTTCTGTTTGCTGAAACAGAGGGAGATTACGACAAACTTTTCTTGATGACTCAAACTCATCATTGTAAAGATTCATTAAAGCACAATATTCACAGAAATATATGGAACTGTCTCCTAGTACTTTGACAGATTACTGGCAGTTACATCTCCTGCAGTCTGCCACTAATATTTTTCCTTCATGGCCCCACTTTCTAGTTTATTTCTCCTAGTCAGCAAAGATTTGGAAATCAAATGAAAAATTATTTATATGATTAGTTAAATTATCAGTTAATATGGTGCATTCTGAATATCTAACATGCAGGCTTAGGAAAGCCACTATGTTGCTTAGACGTCACTGTTTCGAAGTCTGGGGCTAGAGACTAGAGAAATGGTCCCAACCATTGAATAGGAAGAATTCTCTGAGGTTATAGTACATTTCTACTACCTGATAAAAAAAGAATATGCAATGTATAACTTACATAACTCTTCTTAATGGATCTGCATTTTTACAATGACAACTATATAGATAGATGTATATGATAAAGTCCATATTCTGTCTGTCTATCTTGGTAGACAGATGATTTGAATACTTAGATTATTTCTGGTAAATAATCACCTACCTAGGGAACTACACTTTTTATAAACACCTTGGAGGCACTAATATTTGAATGACACTGAGTAAACTCAACTTTCTAGATCATCATCCATTGACAGATTGGAAAATACTTACTAATTTCTGGTTCAGCAGTGAGATCTGCAGTCACAAAATTAGAAGGAAATAACCCTATGCCTTGATGGGTTTCTCCTTTCCACCAGTTGGGATCACTATAATAAACAAAAAAGAACACTTTACTATAATAAAGATTTTATTTCTATAAATTTTTACCTTTTATATTTCTTAACTTACAGTATTACCAGATTTGGATCTCACAACAATCCAGTAAAGGAGCCAATGAATGTATCATTATTACAAACAAGAAATGAGGCCTCAGAGAAGGTAAGAAGCTATTAAACAAATAATTTGTTATCTTTTTGAAGGTTAGTGAATACTTAGAGAACCTAACAAAAAGCTGAGATCTTTCTCCCAAAAAAGGGGCCCCACATACTTAAAAACTGTCAATTTCAGGTGGTTCACAGGCTCTAGTGTAAGAACCCTTTGAAATAAGATGTAAAGGTAGGCTGTTAATCTAAGTCTCCATTCCTAGATTATTGCTCTTCCTAGTACATATTAGCAAATTTTTTTCTCTGACCAGAACACATATGGAAGATTACACAAGGCTGCTCATAGCACAAAACATTCACAAAGAGCAGACTCCCTGGTGAAAACCCATGTTCACCGCTATATTCCCGGTGCCTACTATAGGGAAAGCAGGCAAGCACTCAATAAATATTTTTTGAAAGAATAAATGACCAAGATTTTGTGCAATTTCCAGCTAATCTGCTCAAACTTCATTTTATCCCACTCAAGAAAATATATTAAAATATAAGTGACATGGTCTGAATGTTTGTGTTCCCCCAAAATTGATACGTTGAAATCCTAACCCCCAAATCATACGTGATGGTATGGGAAGGTGGGACCTCTGGAAGGTTGATTACATCATGAGTGGGATTAGTGACCTTATAAAACAGACCCCATAGAGCTCATTCACCTCTTCTGCCATGTGAGGACACAGGGAAAAGATGGCAGTCTATGAACCAGGAAGAAGGCCCTCACCAGAAACCAAATCTGCTAGCACCTTGATCTTGAACTTCCCAGCCTCCTGAACTATGAGAAATAAATTTCTGTTGTTTATAAGCCACCCAGTCTATGGTAGTTTGTTATAACTGCCCAAATGAAGTAAGATGATAATAATACTGATACTATAGGAATAACCTTAAATCAATTTAAATTTATTTTTAAAAACCACTTGTAAATTTCATTACTTCATTATCAGTAACAATTAATTTTCTTTCTTTCTTTTTTTTTTTTTTTTTTTTTTTTTTTTTTTTTGTCTTTTGTCTTTTTTCCGTGTCCGGCAACGGATCACAACCCTCAGTGTTGCCCCCGTACCGGACCGGGGACCGGCAACGGGATTGCACCCCTCGGTGTTGCTCCCGCGCCTCGCTCAGCCAGTGAGCGGGAACCGGTCTGTATGTGGGATCCGAACCCTCGGACGGGAGCGCCGCTGCGCTTCCCAAGCGGCGCACTATCCAGTGCGCCACCGGGCCGGCCCCAGTAACAATTAATTTTCAAGTAATAAATCACAGTAAATGTAGCTGTAGTAAAAAAAAAAGAAAGAAAGAAAGAAAAAAAACTGATGCATTATATCACTTCCCCTAGGAAAATGTAAATGCACAATTCCATGTAAAATGAATTTTTTTCCTATGAATATGCTATTCTGTAAAAATAAATTCAATAGACTATGCATTTCTTATAAGTTCCATAAATACATATCCACATTCAAAGTATGTTCTAAAACCTTAATTTTTAAAAAATAATTTAACAATTTCTATTATTAGAGGGAACCAAAAATAAATAGATTAAACTAGGCCTCCAAAACAAATAATAAACTACTTAAATAATACATGAGAAAAAAAAATTACACTACAAAATGAGAATCCACACAGTATGACACAAGCAAATCAACCAACCATCATACAGAGAAAATATCTGGGTCAGTATTTTTTATTATATTTGATAACTGCATTTAACATAATGTGAAATACAAAAATAATAAGTTATACATACTCATATGAATGTTCAATTTAATATTAACCATTACCTGTCATCAAGAACTGTAATAATTTCTCCAGCTTTAAAAGTAAGTTCATTATCTTCAGCAGCTTCAAAGTCATAAATAGCACGAACTTTTCGGCCTTCATGTTGGTGGTTAGTTAAGAGGTTGGATGTGCTTGGATACAAAGTGGAAAGGGTGGTTGACTGCTGTCTTTGTTCCTTCAGGGACAACTCAATGGCTGGTAAATAATGAGTTTTAAAAGGCCCAAAATGTTAATATATCCAACAACCCAAAGAAATGCAAAAAAAATATCTCAAGGTAGAAAGTATTCTTTCAATAGTGTAGCTGGAAACTAGGACATATCCTGATTAATATACTGAACAAAAATAATTTTGTCAATTTCATTCATTCATTTACAACTAAAAGTTTAAAAATAAATAAATTAACAAAAAACTTGAACAGCATCACTCCTATTTTTACTGAATGGATAAAATTTTAATTATACTGGGTAATATAAAGATATAAACCTTTAGATTCATTTATTTTTATAGCTGCAGAAACCTTATATTTCTTTTCACCTTTTAAATGAATGTTCCCAAAATGATCATCAGAATCATGGGAAGTCAAAAGTACCAAGTCTCACTTGGTACCTGCCTCAAAGGTAGTATCTGAGAACCTGAATTTTATTGCTCCAAAGGTAACTCTTACATAATCAGTCCAAAGACTCACATACTAATCCCCCAAAATAGATCTCAAATGTGTCTCCTCTGTCTCCACCACTACTCCCCAATGCAGACCATCACCATGTGTCACTTGGGCTCTGCAATGTAATCCTAATGCACTGACTACCATGCTTTCAACTCAATGCATAACCCCTTCTATTCTTCCACCCCTGTTCTAGATTGATAAAAGAATTAATATGAAAACAAAACTTTAAAACTGTTAGAAGACAATATAGAAAACTATCTTTTAGGATCTTAAGGTAGGAAAAGTATCAAAACACAAGAAAAGTAAAAATCATAACAGAAAAGCAAAACATTTTGATTTCAGCAAAATTTAAAACTTCCATTTGATAAAATATACTATTTTAAAGTTAAAATAGAAACCAAAAAGCAGGAGTAGACATCTACGATAGATATAACAGGAAAAAGATTAATATCTAATATAAAGTGTTTCAAATAGCTAGAAAAGAGGAGCTTAAATGTCCTCATTACAAAATAACAATAAATTTTTGTGATAATACATTTGCTAACTACCCTGATTTGATCACTGTATACACGTATTGAAATATAACTCCACCCCAAATATATGTACAGTCAATACATTTCAATTAAATAAAAATAATAAAATAAAATAAAATAAAGACTTCTACATATCATAATTCAAAAAAATATAAAGACAATTCACCTAAGAGGAAATCAGAATAGTCAATAAACATATAAAAAAAGACTCAACATTACTAGTAATCAAGAAAATAAAAATTAATATAATTGGACATCATTTCGAACCTAACAGATTTGCAAAAATTAACTCTCAGGGCTGGCCCATGGCTCACTTGGGAGAGTGTGGTGCTGATAATTCCAAAGCCACAGGTTCGGATCCCTATATAGGGATGGCCGGTTAGCTCACTTGAGAGAGCGTGGTGCTGACAACACCAAGTCAGGGGTTAAGATCCCCTTACCGGTCATCTTTAAAAAAAAAAAAAAATTAAACTCTAACAATATCAAGTATTGTAAGGAGATTAAAAATAATAAATAATAATAATAATAATAATAATAATAATAGCTTTCCTACATTGCTGACAGAAGAGGAAATCAGACAACCATTTAGCAAAGTTGAAGATGTACTTATTCCATGATCCAACAACACCACTTTTAGTCACACATAATAGAGAAAGTCACATATATATGCACAAGAGAAAATGTAGAACTACAACATTATTTGTTATAGTGAAAAAATCAGAAACAATCCCACTGTCCACCAGTAGGAGGACAGAAAAGGTATACTTATGAGTACACTGGAATATTATATAAGTTAAAATAAATGAACTTGATTTATATGCCTCATAATAAATAGATCTCAAACACAACGTTATATGAAAAAAGCAAATTGCAGATGGTACTTAAAGTGTACTATTTATGAAAAAAAAAAAACTGTTGAACAAAAAATGTACTTCATACTGTTTATAAATATATAGTGTAGTAAAAATATTATAAAAACATAGACTGAAAGAATACATATAATAATAGTTGCCTCTGAGGAGGAGAGAAAAGAAATGACACTGAAGATGAGAGCAAAGTATATGTCAGCTTTGGCTGTAAAGCCCTATTTCTTTTATCTTTAAATATCTCAGGGAAAAAATATTCAATCAGAGACATATCTTCTTCCCAACATCAGGGACTTAAAAACTCACCTTTTGCTAAATCTTCTTCTTCCTTTTTGTTAGCCACAGTTCCAGGATCCTTGGCTACTAGAGCTGGGCTTGCTTTTGCTTGTTCCGCAGCCTAACACAAGAAAAGGAACACAATATTTGATGGTTGTTCTTGAATTCTCGTACCCTTACCTAATCTAGGAACTTGCAAGACCCTTCTCACCACAGATTTCTGAAGAAGAAAGAAACTCAACTGGAATAGCTTCCTCTTTGAAAGGAGAGGGAGAAGAGTCAGAATTGGGGGAAACAGACTGACAGCAACTGGACAGTTACAGTAGGCAGCCTAAGCACACCAGATTTGTGTAAAGAGGTTAAACTAAAAGCAGATAATATGCAAATCAGAGAAGAAAGACTAAAGGAGGTTTTTAAATTTTTAGGAAAATTCTAAAACCAGAAAAGGGGTTGGGAGAGAGAGGAGATGATTATGTTAAAAACAGATAGTTTAAAAAAAATTTTAATATCTATTCGATAGTTACATTTTATTGCTTCCTTCCATCAAAAGCCATGATGTTGTCTTTAGGAACTCAGATTTATGTATAAGAATATAAATGCTCATACAAGTCTATTTTGTAAACCAAAATACAAGTAGTTAATTTTAACAGTATATTACTGCCTATGTTAAACATATTTTACATAAGGCAGTGTACAAGTAAACAAATAAATATTTAAATTGATTCACAGTTTTGGAATCACAAGCTTCCAAGCCTTAAGGCTCTGTGTTCCTCTGACAACATTTTTAATCATGGTACTATGATATCGGTGGTTAAGAATACAAGTTGTAGAGTCAGGCAGACATGGGTTCAAATCCCAGATCCACCACTTTCTAGCTCTACAACACTGGGTACATTAACCTCTTTGTGCCTCAAGTTCCTTATCAATAAAATGAGGATAATAATAGCACATGCATCTCATGGGAACCTCACAGTCTATTTAAAGGATTAAATTAACACATGTAGTTTCCAAAATCTAAAGAGATAGGGCCCATTCTGGGCTTAAAACAAAAAGTATAATATTATCTCCAGGGGTTTGTAACGTATGTAGAGGTAATGCACATGACAACTATAGCATAAAGGATGCTGAGGTGGAAAGTAAATGGACCTGTACAGTTGCAAGGTTTCTATACTTCACATCAAACTTTACAAGATTAATTTCAAGTACATTGTGAAAAGTTACAAATATATACTGTAATCCTCACAGCAACCAATTAAAAAAATAGAATTCCAAAAAAATATTCAAATTATCACATACGCAGCACTTAGAACAGTGGCTGGCACATAGTGAGAGGCAATAAATGTCAGCTTCTATTATCTGATTACACACCTGTCTCTACAACCAAACTGTATGCTCCTTGAGGAAATGTGCCTAAACACTACAATCAATAAATGTTGAGTGTATGAAAGGCAAAATATTCAACATTACAGTAAAATACAATTCTATGTTCTTCACTTACTGTATTTCATATTGCCAAACAAATGCACATTTTTTTTTAGGAAAGCTGATAAGTAAAAAAGCTTTTTGGAATTCACCAAACACAACTTTAAGCACCCTCAACTCTGATCCATGTCTAGTTGTATCTTCTTTAGATAATGTTTTAATCATCATATACTTCTGAAAATTGAAAGTATGCTTGGTCAGAGACAACCTTCATAATTTATAGGAATTTCTTTTCACAATTTGATGAATTTCACAACATAGACATATTGATCTTTTCTGATCTGTGAAGAAATTTCTAGTCAAGAAAGAAATGCAGAAACATACTCAGCACTACATTCCTAAAGAACTGCACATTTTTCAAAGTTCTTTTCTATCATCAGGTTCTAAATGTAATAATACTTCTATTAACTAGTCAAATATGGTAGCAGTGCTAGCCTTCCTTATATCTCTACATCAAAAATTAGTGGTAACAGGGCTGACCCCATGGTTCACTCGGGAGAGTGCAGCGCTGGGAGCGCAGCGGTGCAGGGAGCGCTGAGACTGCAGGTTCGGATCTTATATAGGGATGGCCAGTGCGCTCACTGGCTGAGTGCGGTGCGGGCGACACCGAGCCAAGGGTTATGATCCCCTTAACGGTCACAAAAAAAAAATAAATAAATTAGTGGTAACAGAACTGCATCAGCATGAGTTAGGGGACTGAAGCGTGACTTCTCTTAATATTTTTACATTATTTTCTTCTGTACTTGCATAAAAAAATATACTTGGAAAAATCTTTATATTTTCAGGGGCTTTTTAAAAAGTATGCCTTAACAAAAATCTAGTCTGATAAAATGTAAGATGATGTAAGTTAACTAAGTAACTTTAAAATCTAGAAGGAATTCTACAGTTGAACCTAGATGACATATTTTTTCATTAAACACAAAGCTCTTTACACGTGATTTCCAATGATAAGCTTCTCAGAAACCACTAAAAAAAAATCATTATTCTATCTCAACATGTTTTACTTTATATACATTTTATATATTTCTTATAGCTGAAAGATAGCCAGCTACTGTCTAACAAAACCAGCTTTTGCATATTTTATAACATCTAGATCAAAAGCAGAAAAGTAAGTCTTAACCTTACTATTTGCTCTTCTATGTCCTGAATCTTTTGAACAAGAGAATCTAATTTCCCTACCGATCAAGAAATAATGTTCTCACCAGTGTTCATGCCTCTTCTTGTCCTCTGAAGCCTAGTCTGGGCGCACACATAGCCACTAACCTCTACACAAAATGGAAAGCAGGATCAGGTAGTGGAAAGAACACTGGACTGAGAGTAAGTATGCCTGTGTTCTAGTTCCAGGTCTGTCAACTACTAGCTGTGGCCCTGGGCAAGTCATTAACCATTCTGAATCTCAGTTTCCTCATCTGTAAAATGAGGAGATTAGATTAGAGGATCCCTAAAGTTGTTCCCACAGATACCTAAGATTCCAGATTAACCAAACAAGGCTACATATCAAACAGATCATTAATTTTTCTTCTTTCTCTTATAAGGGCAAGTCCCTTTATGGACTAGAATGCAGTTTTCACTTGCACTGAAAGCTGTACTCTACAGCAGTGCTTCTCAAACTTCAATGTGCATACAGAATCATTTCAGGATCTTGTTAAAATGGAGATAATGAATACATAGGTCTGAAGTGGCACCTGAGATGCTGCATTTCTAACAAGCTTCCAGATGATGCTGATGATGCTGGTCAATGAACCACATTTTGAGTAACAAGTTCTAGAATAGGTATAGAAAATGAAATTCCACTAAGTATGTATATACACTCTTTAGTTCTCTGCAGTGAGTCTATTCTTTGATAAATAAACATTGTTTCTGTTGTCAAGGAATTTATAATAGTTTAGATTACTCTGCACAAAATTATTCCTTAAGTGTATAGATTTAAGAAATTATTCTGAAATTAGTAAAAGCCAGCTATCAATTATAAATGAATACTTCTCAAACACATAATTTATCATTGTAAAACTAATCATAAACCAAATTTTTACAATTAAAAAGAAAAATATCCTTTGCTTCCTTCCTCTCCCAGATATATTTCCGGGTTTTCTCATCTCATGGGCACTCAGACGAACTGGAAATGTCTCGGGAAGAAAGTCTAGCTAGGTCTGAATGAATGTAAACAATCTACATGACTCCTTGAAGTGAGCAAAAGCCCTTATATAAGCCCTCCACAACTGAGAGTTTTGTGTTCATGGTTTCACACCACTCATAATCTACCCCAATCCATACAATGGGAAGAGACAGTATAGTAAATAACCACATATTTTAAGCCCCCTTGACTAGTTGGGTATCCTAAAGGATGGTTACCCAGAATACAAAAGGAATAAAAAAAGATACCCCTTGATTTTTTTTTTCTATATGACCTACAGATTGATCCCACTACATAAGTAAGTTTTTCAAAGAAGAAGGAGGAGGAGGAAAGTTAAGGCTTTCAGTCAATCACATCTGTCAGGGAAAAGGAAGACTTATGTACTAGTCAGCTCTTACTAAGGAGAAAGGTGCTTCATGTGCTTCTCTTCTTATTTACCCCTTATATCTCCATCCCATTTTTAATGAATATTCATAAATTTCCTAACCAAAACTCTCTAATTAAGAATATTTTGATTTTTGAACTGTCATTTTTTGTAGATAAAAATATAGCATGAAGAGCATTTGCCAAGATTATCAGTTTAACCTAAAATTATATAAAAATTTAAAAATGCAAAATGTTAACCCAATCATTTATAAAGAAGAGACAGTGGGAAAGTAGAAGATGGAGCACATTAATATTCCACTATAATATTTTTCTGGCTCCTCTGAATGCAAGACTATTATTATTCTTAACAAAAGTTCCTCTGAAATAGTACAAACTACCTGGGAATGGAGAAAAAAGAAAAATTAAAATAAACATAGCTATTTTCGAGAAATAAACTGTAGCATACACACAACTTCATGAAATACCTGAGAGCCAATAGCTGGGAATGTAACTCCTTGTTCCTTAAGGTTCTTAATCATTGCCGATATTAGACTAAGCTGTGGATCATTCTTAAATTCATCTGTCCATTCAACCATAAGAGCCTTTAATTTTTCACACACTTTAGGATGACCCTAACAAACAGAAAAAAAAATTTAATGAAAAAATACCAATTTCATGGCTAAGGATTTAATACAGACACCTTAAATATAAAAAGTATAAGGTATTATAGGCCTCTTTTTGAATCACAAATTACTCCTAGCTATAGACTCATGAAAATAAGAAAATATAGTTGGTTACTAGAAGTAAACTAATGTTATTTTCACACTATAAAAAGAACAATAGAAGACACCACCATATATATCTCACTTCAAAATTAAAACATTAAATATATAATACCTTATTTTGGAGATCAGAAAGACAAGACTTTTCAAATATTTTGCAACCAAGCAAGCTTTGTACAACAAAAAGACAAAACAAGTAGTTTACTTTGTCTTGCTTTTTTTTTTTTTCCTTTTTGTCTTTTTTACTGACCGGTAACGGGATCGCAACCCTCGGTGTCGCGCCCGCACCGCGCTCAGCCAGTGAGCAGGAACCGGTCTCCACATGGGATCCGAACCCTTGGCGGGAGCACCGCCACTCTCCCAAGCGGTGCACTCTCCAGTGCGCCACCGGGTCGGCCCTTTCTTGCTTTTTGAAGACCGAAAAAAAAAAAAAAAAAAAA
>NW_007729371.1:32421-90908 GCF_000696425.1 Galeopterus variegatus | reverse complement strand
TGCGCGCCCGGGCCGGCCCTTTCTTGCTTTTTGAAGACCAAAAAAAAAAAAAAAAAAAATTGGAAGGACAGAACAAATGTTATGGTTTCTTTACTTCTAATTGCTGACTTTTAACGTTCATGACTGTGCTTTTTCCCATGGTGCTTAAGTATTTGAGGCTTGTTTGAATACGCTGCATCTTAATCATGTTGGAATCTTCATTTCTTCAAAATAACATCCCCCTTTAAGTATAAAACCAATATGTTCATTGTAAAAAAATCTGGAAAAAAAGAAGTATACTTTCCTATACGCAATTTTTCCAAAATAGTATACTACTATATAAAAGTGTGTATATTGCATCTTCACTTAAATTATAGAAAACATAATATTAGAATCTCTTCATAAACAGTTGTACATTTCGATGGGCATTCAGGACATTAAAAGACAATATTTATTAATTAGTAAAAAATAACTAAATATGCCAAAACAAAACAGAAGAGGAAAAGAACTATCACATAATCATAATGTTTAAAAAATAAAGAATTTAAAATTCTTATTACATTTCTCCACTGCTTTCTTCTACTAAAACCTAAAACTACTTATTTTTCCCTAAAAAAAAAAGTGAGGCATTTTCTTGTGTGACATTTTAAAATTTTTTCTTGATGTATAACACCCCACCAATCCCAGAAAAAAAAGACAGAACTAATAGAACGCACACATTTTTACTGGGAAAACACATATTACTAATTTAAATTTTTTAAATTCCTTGAATTGTGGGATGTAAATTCTTTATTCCACATGCAATTGGGTAGGCAGTTGTAGGGTTCCCCAGTTCCCCCCACTTTCTTTCTTTGTCTTGTTTGAGAAACACAGAGACTCTTGACCATTCTGTGACCCAGTCAGCTCCATGTTTTCCCCCACAGGCTTGGACCTAAATTGGGGCCTTGAACATTCCATGTTTCAGGTTGTTGCCTAAAACATGTTGCTAAACACACAGACACTAGCCCTGGCTCTCAGCCAAATTCCATAAACCCTCATATAAACTCCATAACCAGACCCCCACATTACAGATATACCTAGGTAGAACAACTCTTTTCTCAATGTCTGTCATGGTTGAGGACAACGCAGCCCTCTATATGTAAGTTCCCTTAATAAATGCTTTGGACTGATCATCCTGGAATTTAGTGCTTCTTTATTTGGAATGCCAACTCTGGACAGTTTGAGGCAGTCCCTTGCACAAACTCCCCTACCACCACTTTTGGTGTAAAAGAACAGCACTACAGTATCAAAATCCTGTGATGGCCAGGTAGTGGCCTTACTCATATCAAGATGAAAACTCTGCAATGCCATACTCTTTTGGCAGTATTTCTGAAAGGTTCTACACTAGAAAATACCTCTGTGACTACAAAAATAATTATAAAAACTGCCTAAAACAGACTGATATAATTTAGAAATACACGTTTCCTCATCACATGAAAGGAATAATAGGGAAAAAAAAAGGTTAAATATACTCTAATATGGCTTGAAAAAAACCAACTCTTAAAGTTATGTGAATTTGTAGTCTCTTCAGAAAAACACAACATTTACTTATATACTGGATAGACACAGCCTAGAAAAAAAAAAAAGCACAGAATAATTCTTTGTGATTTAAAATGTAAAAAATCATAAACTACCTGAAGAAAGAAGACTGCCTTTATTTATTTCTGCAAGTAATGTTTCTTACCTTATTTAATACGTTGCTTACTTCACTAGCAAAATCTCTTGAACATACTTCTAAATGAAAAATTCTGCCACAGTTTGATACACATGCTCCTAGAAGCTAAAAACATAAAATTAGAAGTTAAAAGGGCTCAGTTTTGGCAGATACTTTTGTGGTACATTTTAAAATGAAACCACTTACAGTCAAAGCTTGCATAGCAACATGAGGATCTTTGTGGTTCACCCTCCTCATAATAGACCGAAGACAATCTTTAGGTCTAAAAAATCGGAAATATGACAATTAATTAATGGTACATCCAGGTACTCCCCCTCCCCCACAACTGTCATGGGAAACAGACTACCATACAAAGAATATGGTCAAGTAGAGAAGTTTAATTTTTACTCATGACAAGTTTGACAAACTGTTCACTAACTAGTTCCTTTAAATTTTTCAAACAAAATTAACAGGATCTCTTACTTAGCAATCATAGATTAGGCATTTCAGGCTAATTCCAGATGAAAAAAAGTTTTAAAGATAAAATAGTAGGGGCCGGCCCGGTGGCGCACTGCGCGGAGACAGACTTAGGAAATGTGGCGAAGCCTGAGATCCTAATGTTTTTGCCCACAGCACGTTTTACTTTAGCGAATCTTTGCTATGGGTTTGTGAGTACACCCGGGGGGGGGGGGGGGGGGGGGGGGGATTAAAATATATTTGAAGCGTAGCATTCAGTAGATACACCAGAATACTTAGGTCCTAGCAATGAGGCTAAACTATCCCTAAATCCACTCTACAACAACTTAAAAATAAGCCATAGATGGATGTAACAACTTCTGAAAGAATAAAGTCCAACACTTTTTAACAGGAAAACAACAAAACTTGGCACTCAACAATATTAAGCTGCAAATACCAACATTCAATAAAAAATTACTAAACATGTATGAAGCGGAAAACTGTGACACATGACTAGGAGAAAAGTCAGTCAATTGAAAATACAGAAATACCAGAGATAAGCTATTATAAGTATGCTCAAGGATATACAAGAAATCACCAACATAATGAGGAAAGAAATCGTATATTAAAAAGAACCAGCCAGCCAACCACTCCAGAAATGAAAAAGATCCCCCCCCCAAAAAAAATCAATTGGATGGAATTAATCAGATAAGAACAAAAGATCAGTAAGCTTGAAAACAAGCTGAAAGTATACAAACTGAAGTACAAAGAGAAAAAAATACTAAAATAATTTGAGTCAGCACTTAAAATATTTTTAAAAGAGAAATGGAAATAAAACCATAAAAATATTCAATTGATACAGAAAAGACAAATGGAAATAAAAAAAAAACAAGAAACAGACACAAATCATCTAGAAAAATGACAGATTATGATTTTAATCCAACCACATCAATAAATTACTTCAGTAGTTTTTGCAACAAGGAATACTAACAGGCATACAGGGTGACATTACATAATTATAAAAGGTTAATTCAAGCAAACAATTCTAAATGTGTACATACAAAATAACAGAACTTCAAAATATGAGGGTACTTCAAAAAGTTCATGAAAAGATTCATACTATCATTCAATTCTATTTTTCCACAAACTTTTTGAAGTACCCTTGTATATAAAGGAAACTCTTATGGAACAGAAAAGAAAAATGGTCAAATCTTTTGGAAACTTCAACATACCCTTCTCAATAATTTGATAACACAAGACCCCCCAAAATATTGATATGGAATACCTGAACAACACTATCATGCAACTTGACCTTACTGACATAGACCAATCCACCCACCCATGACATAATACACATTTTCTCAAGTGCGTGCAAAATTAACCAAAATAGACCACATTCTGAGATAGAAAACAAATGGTGACAAATTTAAAAGAACAAAAATCATACATTCTTTGACAACAACAGAATTAAACTATAAACTGATAACAAAATAATAGCAGGAAAATCCCCAAATATTTGTAAATCAAACACCACACACCTGAATAACACTTAGGTCAAATGAAATCAGACCATGCTTTCACTTGGGGACATGAAAATGAAAGCAGACTATCAAGTACTCTGTAGAGGAATATTCAGAGTGGCTGTATTCATAAAAGCCAAAAGCTGTATACAATCCAAATGCCCACCCTCAAATGAATGGATAAATAAATTGTAATATATTCGTACAATGTAATACCTCTTAGCAATAAACGGAACTACTGATACACACAAAAACATGAATTCATGTTTGAAATATATTCAGTGCCAGACACAAGAGTACTTACTACACAATTTCATTTCATGAAATTCTGGAAAATAAAAATTTAATCTCTAATGACAAAACACAAATCGGTAGTTGCCTAGGGTGGAAGGAACTTTCGGAAATGATTAAATGCTCTCTATCTTGATCGGGGTTGTGGTACTTATATAGGTGTATATGTTTGCCAAAACTCATAAAACTATCACTGTACACATGCATTTTATTGTAACAGCAGGCCAAGCATGTATTTCATGGTGTTACTACATGATAATTAATGATATAGTAATGCAAAGGAACTGCAACCTATAGGAACATCTATGTGTTTAGGTTTTCAAAAATTTACATAAGCAAAGAACTCAATCATTGTTAAAACATTCACAGTAAACTGAGTCTTAGAAAAGTTCAGTTCCTTGCCCATGATACCAATTACCAGGAAGTAACGGGCACAAACAAGATGCAAATCTATCACTCTAAACATACTATGTTCTGACCATAGATCTGCTTTCCAATTAAGAAAGATAACATAAGCAGGGGGTTCTTTCTATAAGTCAGTGGAAGATAGCCTCAAAGTATTAAATCATCGGATTGAAATGATATATATTTTACTCTAATAACACAATATCTATGTAATATTCCACCCAAAACCAGCAGAATATTCATTCTTCTCAAGTGCATATGGAGCACTATGCAGGATAAACAATATGCTAGGCCATAAAACAAGTCTGTATAAATTTAAAAGGATAGAAATCACAGAAAGCATGTTCTACAACCACAAGAAAATGAAACTAGAAATCAATAACATAAGAAAATTTGGGAAATTCAAACATGTGAAAATTAAACAACATACTCCCAAACATGATAAAGAAAAAAAAAAAAAAAATCACAAGGGAAATTAGAACTTTGAGACAAATGAGAAGGAAAACATAACAAAACAAAACTTTGGGGATGCAGTAAAAACAGAGCTTAGAGGGAAATGTATATCTGTAAGCACCTATGTTAAAAAAAAAGATCTCAATACTACCTCATACCCATGAGGATGGCTACTATCAAAAAAGAAAAGAAAAAAGAAAATAATAAGTGTTGACAAGAATGTGAAGAAACTGTATCACTTGTGTACTGTTGGGAGAATGTAAAACTGTACAGGTGCTGTGGAAAACAGTATTACAGTTCCTCAAATAATTAAAAATAGAATTACCATATACTACAGCCATTTTACTCTGGGTACATACCCCAAAGAATTGAAAGCAGGATCTTGAAGATATATTTGTACACCCATGTTTATAACAGAATTATTCACAATAGCTAAAAGGTGGAAACAACCTAAGTGTCCACCAACAAATGAATGGATAAGCAAAATGTGGTATAAACATACAAGAGTATTTCAAAAAGTTCACAGAAAGATCTGTATTATCTTTCAATTCTATTTTTCTATGAACTTTTTGATGTACCCTCATATGTGGAATATTATTCAGCCTAAAAAGGAAGGAAATTCTGACATATGCTGCAACTCTGATGAACCCTGAGGACATTATGCTAAGTGAAATAAGTCTGTCACAAAAGGCCAAATACTGTATGATGCCATTTATATGAGGTGCTTAGAGTACTCAAAATCATAGAGACAAAAAGTAGAATGAATTGTGGTTGCCAAGGGCTGCGGCGGGGTGGGAGGGAGTGATAAGTTATTGTTTAATGGTTATAGGATTTCAGTTTTACAAGATGAAAAGAGCTCTGAAAATGGATGGTGATAATGGCTGCAAAAAATTATTAATGTACTTAATACCACCAAACTGTAAACTTAAAAATGGTTAAGATGGTAAATTTTATGTTAAATATATTTCACCACAATTAAAAAAAAAAAAGAATGAAGTACTGACACCTGCTACAACGTGGATGAACCTTGAAAATATTACATTAAGTGAAAGAAACTGGTCACAAAAAAAACATACTGCACGACTCCATTTATATGAAATATCTAGAACAGGCAAATCCATAGAGATTGAAAGTAGATTAGTGGTTGCCAGGGATGAGATGAGGAAGGAATGAGAGTAACTGCTAATGGGTATAGGGTTTCTTTTTGGGGTGGCGAGTGTTCTAGAATTAGATAGTTATGATGGTTGCACAAACTTCTTATACTAAAAACTAAACTGTGTAAAGAACTTTTAGAACAGTGAATTTTATGGTTTGTGAAATATACATATTTATAATATATAAATAAACACACATACATATTTACAAAAGAAAACACATTTATCAAGCAATTTGAACTCCAATGAGCCATGGACAACACGGCCAGTAAAAACAATTATCTAAAAACTGTTTTTTTTAAGAATTGAAAATACAATTACTAAGCACTATAATAAATTTTTTAAAATCTTTTAAAATAATTATAGGGAAAAATTAAGATAAAAGATAAAATTCCTGTTTTTAAAAATGTTTGTCTATTGAGAAGCTCTTCACCTAAATAGCATGGAGAAAAAGGGAAAACAAATAAACAAAAGAAGTAATATTTATTGAATGACTGTTGTGTCAAGTACTCAACTTTTTTTATTCTAAAACTCTTTTTTCTTCTACCCTATGGATTTTGTATAATATTATAAGTTTCAGACAGCAGCATCATTAGACTGAAGAAACAACATACTATAACACTATTACTTAGATTTTGTCTTTTTCACAGTTGTACTTATTTTAGGAGCCAGAATCTGTGACCCCATGCTAATTTCTGAAGTTGTGAAAACCATGGTAACACAAAAAAACCACAAAGCTATCATTTAAAAGTACTGGTAAAATCTAAATATAAAAAGAATTATCTGAATATTAAAATTAAAACCATCAAAAAATTAACAATCCAAACATGATTCAGCTCAATGAATGAACATTTTAGAAAATAATCTTTGATACTTGCTTTACTTCCAAATTTTTGAATGAAATTTCTCATGTATTTTCTTTGAAAACCTCTTTTTCTTAAAAGTAAGAAGTCTAAACTGTGGTGACTTTTAGAAATGGCAGTAGGAAAAGAGGCTTTGAAATGAACTATTGCTTTTTATTTCATACATTTCTATATTGTTTAAATGTTTTACCACAGCCAATTTTAAAAACCAAGGCAAAGATATCTCTAGCACCAAAACAAAGTTGGCCATTGTACCATAAAAAGGACAGAGCTGCAAAGCCAATTAGAATGCTTGTAAGTGCTGATAAACATTTTATATATGCCAACATGGCCGTATCATTTTAGATGCAACATAAGCTAAAAAAAATCCCTTCAAAATTGTGTATAAAACTGACACTATTCAACAACAGAACTGACCCACAAAAATCTCAGCATTAACTATCTCATTCGGCTCCATGCATTTTTTTTTTCAATCCAGTTTTTCAGTATTTCCACAAGACAATAAGTAAAACTGAAGTTTTATATACATAATATGAATCTGGGCTGACCTCAGTGACTTACTTGACCAATAGAATGTAGTAGTAGAAGCGACATTCTGAGACTTATAGTTAGTTCATAAGAAGACAAGTAGAATATACCTGGGTCTTTATTAACACTGGTGCTAGCCATACTAGGAATCTGCTCCAGGCAAGTCTGCAAAAGACTTCAGTCCCAGCCATTCTCTGACTACTTCATGCGAGACGCCAAGTAAGAACTACCCAGCTGTTCACTCACATAACAATGAGAAATAATAATAAACTGCTCTTTTAAGCCACTAAGTTTTAGGATAGTTTGTTATTTAGCAAGAGGTAAGTATAACTAGAACTGCTAATAAAGTGTGCTGACAGCTGTTAGCTTTGGACAGTACTAAACTGTACTATTTAGAATTCAGTTTTATTTTCATACTTCTTTAAAAATAAAATTTACAAGGAAAAAGTCAGGCTTACAAAGCCCATCTATGAATCCCTTCTCTAGATCACTCCCCAAAAGCGCCATGCTCTTTCTGACCTCCAGTGCCCCTTTCTCAGTACTCTCCCACTCTGCTGTTCTTAGCAAATGCTTACTCACCCTACAGGTCATGTCTTAAACATCTCTTGAGCTGAGAAACTTAGTTCCTTAACTGCTCCCCAACATCAAGCTAAGCCAGGAATATTAGGTATTCCAGCTGCAAACTTAATTATCAAGCTAATGTTGCCAGATAACAATTGCAACAATAATAGTTAACACTTAGAGCCCACCTACTTTTGTGCTAGACGCTATGCTTCACAAGCAGACAGTCTGATTCCAGATTCTGTACTCTTCCCAACTACATGATAAAGCTTTGGCACTTCTCACCTTGTTCGGTTGGGTTTTCCTTTAATTGTTTACCTCCCTTTCTTGAAGGTTCCTAAAGCCAGGGCCGAGAAGTATATCGTCCATCCCTGGCTTGCTCCTCTTTAGCCATGACCTCTGGCACATAATAAGTTCTCAGCTGACATTTTAGAGAACAAAAATAAGATTTAGCAACCACTGTTGCTCTCCAGAGACTGAAGTTAAAACATTTTCATTCTGAATCATACCTAGAATAGTGCCTTCAACATGGCCAATGCTCAATTTAAAAAGTCATTGAGCTAAATATGAAATCACTACTTTTCACTGTTGTACACTGAGGATTTAGAATAAATGAATAATATTCTTTATAGAGCTCTAATTATTACCACCTTCTGCATATTTTCCACTGAGTTCACTCTCTAAGTGGAAAATCTACATGCTTTCATAAAACTTATTTTGTAGAACTATAACAAAATCATGTTATGGAAAAATATGCACAATAGTGCTGGGATGAGCAGAGATGTGAGGAAAAAGACTGATGGCAAGAAACACATATAAAACTATTCTGTAAAACTACATACTAAGGGTGTTGGCTGGTTAGCTCAGTTAGTTAGAGCACATTGTTGTAACACCAAGGTCAAGGGTTTGGATCCCCATACACAGCTGCCAACAAAAAAAAAATAACTAACAACAAAAAGAGCCCTACATACTAAGATAAAATCTCCATGTGCAGACTGCCAAAGTTTTCCATCACCTACCTTTGTAAAGAGTGGGCAAATCCACATCTCTCAAAAAGCATCTCAAAACCCCATTTTTGTATTTTAAAACTTTTTTTAAGACATATCCTTTTTCCTATCTTGAGATGTAAAAAGAAAAAGACAGGGGTCAGGGATAAGGCAAATCCACATCTCTCAAAAAGCATCTCAAAACCCCATTTTTGTATTTTAAAACTTTTTTAAAGACATATCCTTTTTCCTATCTTGAGATGTAAAAAGAAAAAGACAGGGGTCAGGGATAAGGACAAAAACAGGGAAAGGAGAATTATCTCTCACTTTTCCTAGTTTTCCACCCCAAAATACCTCTCTGTTTCTTTTAACTTTACATAACCATAACACAAATCACTGTTGTAAAATGTCAAAGAACAGCAACATTTCCTGGAGTTAGTTTCCAAAGTCAGGGTGCAGGCCAAAATTGAAGTTAATCAATTTTCCTTGATTATGTTGGAGAACATACTATACCATCTCTCAAATATGTCCAGCACAGCCAACTTTTACTCAATTACTAAAGCTAAACTGTTCATTTGAGCAACAGCCAAAAAAGCTGGCTTGCATAGAAGGCCATGTTATATAAAATACACAAATTCTTCTCTCTGAGCAAGAATCACCCTCTGAGCAGGGAGGTATTCACACTATAAGAGAAACAGGAACTGTAATGGTGAGAGAGCACACCTAAACTCACTAAACGAATTGCCAGCACAACTGAGGGGACTGCAAAAGTATACAGTTAAATTCAATAAGTTAAAGGAATCTGTTATGGAGTGTACTCTTCACCACTATGTGATAAAACTTTGGCACTTCTCACTTCTCATATGATGCAGCTCAATTCTACAGAGGATCAGGAAAACTAAAACTAATTTCACACTCCTGTAATTCTCTTTTCAAAGAATAATGAAATTTCAAATCTCTTTGAATAGCCCAAAGTAAATTTCCAACAACATCACTTCTTTATGTATTTATGTATGTCTATCTACTTATAGGTATACTGTTTACAGTCATAAGAGATCTATAGTTCAACATTAGGCTCTAGTCACCAGTTGGTGAGATTACCTGAAAAGGTATTTCCATTAACATTCAAGGAGGAAGCCAAGAATATTTAATACTATTGTTGGATAAAGGAGTCAAGACTTGTGACATCTTATGCTTTATAAAACTTTTGAAAAGTCTATTAATTCGAATATGTCCCATCTCTGTATTTCTTTTGAAAAGTATTTTAGTATCATAAGAATCATAGGTTAGAGTGTGACAAGATTGCGTACACTTGAAGAAACTGTTACCATTGAAAAAATAGCAAATTTAAATTCTAATTCCTGCATCTGTTAGTAAATCAATCACTGATTTTTAGGTCAATCAGCTTTTCAAAATGAGATTATCACTTCTTCGTTATCTTCCTCTCAGGGCCTGACAAAAAACATAATGGACATAATGGCTGAAAATTTCCAAAAAGGACATAATGGCTGAAAGTTTCCAAAGTATTGAAAGATGACAGCATGCAGGTATGGGAAGCTCAGAGGTCACCAATTAAATTCAATCCAAGGAGGAACACCCCAAAATACATCATAATCGAATTACCAAAAACCAAAGACAAAGAATACTGAAAGCAGCAAGAGAAAAGAAACACATAGCATTCAACAGAGTCCTAATACGTCTCTCACTTAATTTCTCAGTAGAAAAACTATGGGCTAGAAGAGAACAGAATAATATATTCAGGGTACTGAAGGAAAAACACTGTCAGCCAAGAATTTTCTATCCAGCAAAACTAAACTTCAAATGTGAAGGAAAAAAAAAGTCTTTCCCAAACAAACGAGAATTCATCCACACTAGACACAACAAATTGTCAAAAAGTAGAGAGGAGGGGCCGGCCCGGTGGCGCACTGCTACAGTGCGCCGCTTGGGAGCGCGGTGGCGCTCCTGCCGAGGGTTCAGATCCCACATACAGACTGGTTCCCGCTCACTGGCTGAGTGAGGTGCGGGCGCAGCACCGAGGGTTGCAATCCCGTTGCCGGTCCCGGTCCGGTATGGGCGCGACACTGAGGGTTGCGATCCGTTGCCGGACACGAAAAAAAAAAAAAACAAAAAAAAAGAAAAAGTAGAGAGGAATGACACCAAAGCATAGAGTTGGATTTGTTTTTTTCTTTTTTCTTAGCTATCAAAGTTAAGTTGTTATTAGTCTAAAATAATCTGTAATAACTCATAACATGTTTTTTGTAAGCCTCATGGTAACCATAACACAAAACTATACAAGAGACATACTAAAAATAATTAGTGAGAAATCAAAATACACTACTAGAAAAAAACCCACTCTATCACAAAGGACAACAGTAAGACTGGAAAACATAAATAAATAACAAAACAACCAGAAAAAAGGGAACAAAATGGCAGTAACAAGTCCCTAAATATCAATCATAACTCCAAATGTAAATGGATTAAATGCACCAATTAAAAGACACAGAGTGGCTCAATGGATTATAAAAGAAGAACCAACAATATGCTGCCTACAAGAAACCCACTTAACTGATAAAGACACATACTAGCTGAAAATGAAGGGATGAAAAGATATTTCATGCAAATGAAAACCAAAAAGAGCAGGAGGAACCATACTTATTTAAAACAGATTTCAAGCCAAGGAAAGTAAACAAACATAAGGAAGGTCATTATATAATGATAAAGGGATCAATTCAACAAGAGGATATAACAATTCCAAATATATATATGCACCCAACTCCAAAGCCCCCGGTTATATAAAGCAATTACTATTAGACCTAATGAGAAAAAGAGACTCCAACACAATAATATTCAGGGACTTTAATATTCCACTTTCACCAAAGGACAGATCATCCAACAGAAAATTAACCAAGAAACACCAGAATTAATCTCTACCCTAAGCCGACTGGATCTAACAAAAATATATAGAACATTTCATCCAACAGCTACAGAATACACATTCTCCTCAGCAGCACACATAACACTCGCTAGAATAGATCATATGTTAGGACACAAAATAAGTCTCAACAAATAAAAAAAAAAAATGAAATCAAATCAACTACCTTATCCAACCACAATAGAATAAAACTAGAAATCAACAACAAAAGGAACACTAGAAACTGTACAAATACATGGAAATTAAACAACATGCTCCTAAACAATGAATAGGTCATTCATTGTTGAGAAGAAATCAAAAAGGAAAATTAAAAATTCCTGGAGAAAAAAGAAAATGAAAAACATGTAAGAAACTTATGGGATACAGCAAAGTACTTCTAAGAGGGAAGTTTACATAAATAAATGTCTACATCAAAAAAGAAGAAAAATTCCAAATACACAACCTACTTTCACACTTCAAGGAGCTAGAAAAACAAGAACAAACCATCCCTAAATCAGTTGAAGGAGAGAAATAACAAAGATTAGAGCAGAAATAAATGAATTAGAGATTTAAAAACAGTACGAAAGAACAATGAAACAAAGCGTTGGTTTTTCAAAAAGATAAACAAAATCAATAAACCTTTAGCAGAACTAATGAAGAAAAGACTCAAATAAAGAAAATCAAAAATGAAAAGGAGATATTACAACTGATACCACAGAAATACAAGGGATCATAGAGACTACTACAAACAACTGTATGTGAAAAAACTGGAAAACCTAGAAAAATGGATAAATCCCGGACACATACAACTTACCAAGGTTAAATTATGAAGAACTAGAAAATCTAAACAGACCAATAACAAGTAATGAGATAGAAGCAGTAATAAAAATTTTCCTAACAAAGAAATCCCCAGGACCAGATGGCTTCACTGCCAAATTCTACCAAATATTTAAAGAAGAACCAACACCAATTCTTCTCAACCTCTTCCAAAAAACTGAGGAAGAGGGAATATTTCCAAACTCATTCTACAAGGCTGACATTAACCTCATATCAAAATCCGAAAGATACAACAAAAAAGAAAACTACAGACCAATATCCCAAATGAACACAGATGCAAAGATCCTCAACAAAATACTAGCAAACAGAATCCAACATCATATTAAAAAGATCATTCACCATGATGAAGTGGGATTCATTCCAAGGATGCAAGGATGGTTCAACATATGCAAATCAATAAATGTGATACATCACATCAACAGAATGAACGGAAAGAAACCACATGATCATTTCAATAGATGCAGAAAAAGCAGGTGATAAAATCCAATACCCCTTCATGATAAAAGCACTCAACAAATTAGGTATAGAAGGAATGTACCTCAACACAATAAAGGCCATATACAACAAAACTACAGCTGATATCATATTGAATGGATAAAAATTAGATACTTTTCCTCCTAGATCTGGGACAAGGCAAGAATGCCCATTTTCCCCACTCTTATTCAACATAGGACTGGAAGTTCTAACCAGTCCAATAAGGCAAGAGAAAGCAATAAAGAGCATCCAAATTGGAAAAGAGGAAGTCAAACTACCCCTATTGGCAGATAACATGATCATATACATAGAAAACCCTAAAGACTCCACCAAAAAATTACTCGAACTTATAAATGAATTCAGTAAAGTAGCAGGATACAAAATCCACACATAAAAATCAATAGCCTTCATATATACCAATAATGGAACAGGTGAGGAAGAAATCAAGAAAGTAATCCCATTCAAAATAGCTACCAAAAAAATGAAATACCTGGGCCGGCCCGGTGGCGCACTGCTACAGTGCGCCGCTTGGGAGCGCGGTGGCGCTCCCGCCCAGGGTTCGGATCCCACATACAGACCAGTTCCCGCTCACTGGCTGAGCGAGGTGCAGGCGCAACACCGAGGTTTGCGATCCCGTTGCCGGTCCCGGTCCGGTACGGGCACGACACTGAGGGTTGCGATCCGTTGCCGGACACGAAAAAAAGGCAAAAAGGAAAAAAAAAAAAAAAAGAAATACCTAAGAGTAAATGTAATCAAGGAAGTGAAAGATCTCTACAACGAAAACTACAAAAAACTGGTGAAAAGAACTGAAGAGGACATAAATAAATGGAAAGATATCCTATGTTCTTGGGTGGGAAGAATTAACATCATCAAAATGCCCATTTTACCCAAAGCAATCTATACATTCACTGCAATCACTATCAAAATACAAATGGCATTCTTCACAGAAACAAACAAAAAATCTTAAAATTTGTATGGAACCACAAAAGACTCCAAATAGCTAAAGCAATCTTGAACAAAAAGAAAAAACTTGGAAGCATCACCCTTCCTTACTTCAAAATATATTATAAAAGCTATAGTAACCAAAACAGCATGGTACTGGCATAAAAACAAGTAGACCAATGGAACAGAATAGAGAGCCTAGAAATAAACCCATTCACTTATAGCCAACTGATTTTCGACAAAGGTGCCAAGAATATAGAGTGGGGAAAGAAGCCTCTTCAATAAATGGTGCTGGGAAAACTGGATATCCACATGTGAAAGATTGAAACTAGACCCCCTATCTGTCACCTTACACAAAAAACAATTCAAAATGGATTGAAGACCTAAATTTAAGACCCCAAACTATGAAACCACTAGAAGAAAACATAGGAGAAATGCTACACAAAATGGAAGAGGGCAGCACTTTTTTGAGTGAGACTATAAAGGCACAGGCAACTAAAGCAAAAATACACAAATGGGACTACATGAAACTGGAAAGCTTTTGCACAGGAATGGACACTACCAACAAAGTGAAGAGACAACCTACAGAATAGGAGAAAGAGTTTGCAAACTACACATTAGACAAGAGGCTAATGTCCAAAATATATAAGGAATTCAAACAACTCAACAGCAAAATAACAAATAATCCAATTAAAAAACTGGGCAAAGGACTGAACAGACATTTCTTAAGAGAAAAAATACAAATAGCCAACATGCTCACGAAAAAAATGCTCAAAATCACAAACATCAGGGAAATGCATATTAAAACCACAAATGAGATATCACTTCACCCCAGTTAGAATGGCTATTGTCGACAAGACAGAAAATGAAAAATGCTAGCGAGGATGCGGAGAAAGGGGAACCCTCCTACATCATTGGTGTGAATGTAAATTGGTACAGCCACTGTAGAAAACAGTACAGAGGTTCCCCTGAGAACTAAAAATAGATTTATCTTATGATCCATCTATCCCACTACTGTGTATATACTGAAAGGAAACAAAATCAATATAGCAAAAACACACCTGTATGCCTATGTACATTGCAACTCTATTCATAATAGCCAAGAGATGGAATCAACCTAAATGCCCATCAACGGATGAATGGATAAAAAAACTTGTGATATATACACAGTGGAATAATACTCAGCTATACCAAGAAATGATATCCTATCATTTGCAGCAACATGGATGGAAATGGAAATCATCATGGTAAGTGAAGTAAGTCAGACACAGAAGGACAAATTATGCATGATCTCACTCACATGTAGAATCTCTGGGGGAAAAAAAAGTGGTTCTCATAGAAGCAGACAGTAGAATAATGGTTACCAGTAGCTGGGAGGGGAGAGGGAAGTAGGGAGGAGACGTGGTGGACTAACAGGTACAAAACTATACTATCTACCCTAAGTGAATCATTTGTGCAGTATATGCATGTACTGAAACAACACACTGTACACCACAAATATATACAAACGTTAAAAAAGTTTTTAAAAAGAACATATTCAAAGTGCAAATTTGATTTATAACACTCATTACATAAAACATGATCTATACAACATATTAAAAAAAGGCAGAACAGAGTTCAAACGTCAAGTTCGCCTCAATTTTGAGATTGTAAAGTAGGTGTTTTTTATGAGACAATCAATGGAACATGAATATAGATAAATATATACAATGATGTTACTTTACTATTTAAAGAACAAGTTCATGGCTCCATTAGAAAAGGAGGTAAACTAAACTTATACATAATGAACTCTCATGTAAGGTTAGTATGTCTTGATTCAAGATTTTAACTTTCAGTAACTGTTCACATAGACACTAAAGGACACAACACATGAAGGGAGAAAAAACACTAAATTGGGACTAACGAGACCTGATTTCTAATTTTGCCTCTGCTCTCTAGTTCTGGACAAGACATATTAAAATCTCACAACTTTAGTTTCCTCATCCACAAAACCACCTCCAAAGTCACTAGGATTCTATCAGTCTCATTCTACAAAATATATGGTGCTTGTTCCCTCTGCCTCTTCCAAACCATTCTCCCTCTTTCCTAAAGCTCCCCAGCTCTGATCATGTCAGACTATTTTCTTTCTGCAGTTCATTCAAAAACTTCAATTATCCCCTCACCTCTCAATGACTTTAGCTGCTGGCACACTGACATTCTCTCCAACATTACTCCTGTCTGAATTCTCAGAGATTTTAATAATAGTGTAAGTGATGCTTCTTGGCTTTACAACTTCTATCCTACATTAAACTCCCATGGTCACACCCTAGATCTTGTCATTACCAATAACTAAAAATCCTCTGTAATTTCAGTTTCAAGCATTCTATATTTCAGCCATCACCTTCTATTTTTCTAACTCACTCTCTCTTAGAGCCAACTCTGTGCTCATTTAGGGCAACTCACCTCTGCTCCAGCTACTCTGTATCTCAAATTCTCAGAAGGCACCAAAGTTTTCTCTACCTTGCAGCATTCACATACATGCTCTTGCCTCTTCCTGGAATGCAGTGCTTTCAGCTCTTTGTCTCCTTTCAACTCTGAAATTATAGCATAAATGGTAGTACCCCCTCACACCAGTCCATCCCTGAAAAAATCTAAGTCGGTCCCCCTTTTATTCTCCTTAATAGCACTCTGCTCACTATCTTAGCCTGTTACATGTTTATCTGTTTATTCCCATCTTCTACCAGCAGACTGTCAGCACTGTTGATGTGAAAAGGCTATACCTGCTTTATCACCACTGTATACCCAAAGCATAATACCTAGCCAGTAATCGATGTCTGTCAAATAATGAAAAAATGATGGACGCAAAGAGAATGAAACCAACTAAAGAAATTCTGCCATGTTAAGAAAGTAGACGAAACATGAAAATGAAGATCATCCTTTTAAAAAAAACCTAATTTTTTTTTTTTTGGAAGCCCTCTCCTAGTTTAAATTATACTGAAGAATCCTAAATGTGAATCAGAATTCTCATCTGTAAACTGGAAAAATCTACACAGTACCTAGAGCTGCTGTGATAATTAAATAAAATATATATATAGCACTTTAACAGGACCTGGCAAATAATAAGGCATCAGTAAATACTGGCCATTAGTCTTAAAAGAGCACTTAAAAAACTTTGAAATTAGACCTGTAAATTGAGGATATAATTACAACAACAACAACAAAAAAGGAAGAGGTCTGTTTCTTTATCTGATGTTGCCCTTCCAACTCTAAGATGTCCAAGTCAGAGACTACTTTTTCCTTACATAATCAGTAAATATTCTATCTACTTACAGTTGAAGGTCAGAAATAGTCACAGCCCAGTCCAGGACAAGATAATAAAAAGCCAATGGAAAACATTTTTAACGAACTCCTTCCCAAAGGCATACATTTATATTTTGCACAAAACATCAATAACAACTAGCATTTTACCCTTTTAAGTACTTACCCTGAATAAGTCAAAGATTTACTACTTAAATATATCCGTTAGCCAAGTAAAGAAAAAAATTACACCATGTTTTCTATCTTCAATCAACTATATTTTTGGCTAAAGCTAAACAATGACAGTTAACATAAATAATAGCACAAGTTAATGTAGAGGTCAATTACAGAATATTAATTTTAACTTGTTATTGTGGATAATCAAAACTTACCCTTACATTCAGAATATAAACAAATCAATAAAAACTAACGAAGAAAAGTTATTTATTATGTGAAGACATGTTGAAAACTGCTATCATTCTAAAAGTTCTCTTGATTTCTAAACAAACAGAGACTGTTTAGCCCATCATATGACCTAATTGGCTGGGCATTCCTCACTACTTACTCATACACTAAAACTGCACACTAAAAATCATGTGAAAATCTTGAGAAGTCAGAAAAAATTTTCAGAATGTTTTTTATAGTTTTAAGTCTGGCATAATCAAACATTTCAAGGTTTTTTTTTTGTTTTTTTTTTAAACCCTATAGATTTTTTTTGAAATTGATATAATTACTAGAAATTATTAAATAATATGTATTCAATAATTATTAAAGTGTGTCAAATATTCTACATGCCACTAACAAAAAGTAATATTAAAGTAGAAAATGATTTCTAAATTTGTCCATTATTGATAGAAATTAAAAGAAATACATTTCTAAGATTGACAGGCTAGATTAAGGAATTAAGTAAAACAAATGAAGAACAGTATAGATGATATGCTTAGAGTAAATGAATGAAGAAAAATATATTTCCAGTTATGTAAAGAAACAATGGAAAGATACAAAAGAAACAAAAGTAGTTACCTTTAGGTGGTAGGGGTGGGAAACAGATATAGGAGTTGTTAATATTTATCTTTTTAAACTGTTCTAATTTTTGAGCCATGTGAATATATACCTATTTTAAAAAGAAGTACATGCTTTACATCAGCGCATGTATTTCTTTAAATCAGCAAACATAAATATGACATATATCATACACATACATTTGTATGTATGGTTTAAAAAACAGAAAATGTTTAAAAAAAAAAAAGAGGAAGAATTAAGGAGAATTTTTCATGATACCACTGGGAATCAAGTTTCTGGATCATAGTTCTGACTAAATGAAATTTCACAATAATGGCTCTTTCTCTCCCTTAAAACCTGAGAATATTTTCCAGACTACCACAACTCTAAGACAGATGGCTTAAAAATAAACAAACATAAATACCAAAAGATAAAAAAGTCTTAAAATAATATGATCTCATTTCATTTATGCACTAAATAATTCTACTATATATTACTGGTTACAAATCATCTTGATTAAAAAAAAAAAACACAAAATCACTGAAAATGAAATATTTTTCCTAAATTCCTTCCATCCCTGAATCTATCCTCTTAAATGTCTCTACACTTATTTCAGACTAACAACAAATGGCAACAATAATATTTTTTAAAATCTAGATGTTGCCCAATACACAAATCACCTTATAAACTAAATGTATTCCAATCTACAACTTCCTTCTACTTCAAACTACCCTATCTTAATTTGTCTCAGAAAAATTCATGTCCCTTTCTTCTCTTACCCCAATTATATTTCTCAATTTTCTCTACAGCACGATACCTCACTGACAACCTACAATATTGGTCAATATTCTTATGCTACCATCAGCAACCCTACCTAAACATATCAAGTTCCTTAACATAAATCAGATCTCCATAAATTTTACATATATACTAATTATAAAATTATTTAAAAGATTAAAAACAAATTACGAGTGGTAAGAAGGACTGGAGGGAGGGGGGAACGTGTTATTATTCGGTAGGCACAGGGTTTCAGTTTGGGAAGATGAAAAAGTTCTGGAGATGGACAGTGGTGATCCTTCATAACAACATGAATGTATTTAATGCCAATGAACTGCATATTTTAAAATGGTTAAAATGGTATTTTGTATATATTTTACCATGCTAAAAATAAATTAAAAACAAATGATGTATTAGGCACATCATCGTATTTATAATTTATTGCTCTCCTGAAAAGAATCTTAGTTTTCTAAAGTATATCTGGGAATATACAACCCAATTCTGTATCACTTGTCCATTAGGCAGGTCAGCACAGTGCCCAGGGCTCCCGATCATTTTAGAGGCACAAAAAATTGTTTTAATTTCTTTTAAAATAAGAAGAAGAAATGAACTTTTAGGTCAAAAAATGTTTTAATATAGTATACTAATATATTTTTCTTTATAACAACGTAGTAATAAAATATTTTCTATCATATTTTTACTGAGGAAAGGGCCCACGAAGACAAAAGTACCCAGGGCCCATGGAAGTCATAATGTAGCCCTTATGCTTACCATTTCCTACAGGAGATTATCAAGGTACAGCAAGAAAGTAAAAATACAACTTCATATGTATGCAAAACAGTATTCTTAAAGAGAAATCACATACATGAGCAGTTATTGAGGGCTTCATTTTTTTTTTTTAAACTTCAGTAATATTAGAATGGTATCTCAATTATTACTGAATCTTTTTCAAACAACTATAATAAGAGCTAAAGAGAAATATCCCACTTACAAAAACAAATAAACAAATAAAAGCTTGGAAATTAACTTAGTGAGAATTTAAAGGCATTAGAGAGCATTAACTGTTAAGGGAGGAAAAGATAAATAGAAAAAAAGAAGAAAAGGAAGAAGGGAAGGGAAGAGAAAGGGAAACAAAGACTCATTAAAAGAACAAACAGAGCTACTACCTCTTATTAAGTTGAAAATACTTCCTAAGTAAATTCATAGATTTAATATAATGTCAATTAAAATCCCCAAATGGTAACTCAAATACTAAGAAATATATCAAGAGAAAGCATGTGTTCTAAAAATAAATGTATTGGATTGAATTATGTCCCCCCAAAACTCATTGAAGCTTGAGTTGTGTCCCCCAAGTTTTATGTATTAGAAACTTAGCCCTCTCCGTGACTGTTAAGAGGGTGGGAAATCCTGTTATGGCAATTGAAAGGTGGAGCCTTGAAGAGGTGGTTGGATTGTAGGACCACGCACTACTGAATGGAGTAAAGATGGTGGTCAAGGGTATGTTTCTGAGGGCTTTAGCAGAGGAAAGTCTGTCTCTCTCTGCTTCCGCCATCTTGCAATGTGAGACCCTTGGGTCACTGTCGCCACCACCAGATGGACTTTGGACTTCCCAGTCTCAGAAACTGTAAGCAAAAAATTTTGTTTTCTCTGCCGGCCTGTGGCTCACTCGGGAGAGTGTGGTGCTGATAACACCAAGGCCACAGGTTCGGATCCCATATAGGGATGGCCGGTTTGCTCACTGGCTGAGCGTGGTGATAACACCACAAAGTCAAGGGTTAAGATCCCCTTACTGGTCATCTTTTAAAAAAAAAAAAAAAAAAATTTGTTTTCCTATAAATCACCCAGTTGCAGGTATTTTGTTATAAGCAACAAAAATGGACTAATACAATAAATATGAAAAAATAAAAAATCAGCATGTAGCTTTATAAATCACCCAGTTGCAGGTATTTTGTTATAAGCAACAAAAATGGACTAATACAATAAATATGAAAAAATAAAAAATCAGCATGTAGCTAAACCTACTGATACTGGATAAACACAAAAAGGAGACAAATGAAAAATATTTTTTTAAAGCTACAAATCGGTAAACTTCAAATATGTGAGGAAACAATAAAATAGGAAAAAGAACAACGAATAAACATTTCTGGTATAATAACGCCAACATGAAGAAAAACAAATTGATCTCCACACCTTCATTATACATCATACAGAATTTCAGATGGGTTACAAATTTTTTTAACTAGAAAAATACAGAATATTTCTAATAATAAAAGGGGGTTTGTCTTTTGATTTCAAGCAACTGACCAAATTATTATAAAAAGTAGAAATGAAGAATACTAAAGTATGGATAAAAAGAAAATCAACAGACTGAAAAGATAGAGGAGGGACTTCATAAGTTGAACGCTAGATCAAACTTTTATCTGTAAACCACACAGGGATGGATCTAGGTTGGTATCTAGTCCTCAACAGACAACTGTCACAAAATGTGACTTTAATCAAAGGCAGGCAGAGTTGCACCCATTTAACCATGTACCAACTACTGTTATAAACACTTCATATATTAAGCAATCTCACAGTCACAACAACCCCCCTAAGAAGAAGATACTATTTTTATTCTTATGTGATAAACTAGAAAAGTAAGACCCAGCAAGTAAATTTCTTACTCAATGTGACATGCTCTGTGGTCAGATCCAGGAGTAGACCCTAGGCAGTCTCGCCCCAGAGTCCATGCTCTCAACTACTATTTGCTTTTTTCCTCTGTACAACAAAAATTCATGGACCATTTATTCCTCAAATCTCAGCTTTCTAGATATGTTACTAAAATTCAGGACGAAACACAAACAAGAATGGTTTTGATAGTGTTTTGAGGATTCAGAGAACCATGATATATCATTGTCAGTAAAGAGGATGAGGAAAGGCTTTATGAGAGAAATATCTAAATTGGGGTCTGGAAGGAGATGAGACAGAGAGATAGGAATTGAGATAGGAAAACATTCCACACTGAGGGAACAGGACCAAAAGCATTAAATGAAGGTAGAAAATCACTAGCAGCTCAAATAATTGAGTTAAAATGACTGGTATATAGGAGAGATGTAAATAGAAAATAAATAATTCCGAAGACTATGAAGTTTACACTTAACTCAATACGGAAGGAGAGTAACATGAACACAGTTGTTATATGGCAACTGGATATAAGAATTAGATAAGAGATGGAAATGAAAAGAAATGCAGAAGGTTACTTCACAAGGTAAGGAATGTCTGAAGTAAAGTGGGCAAATAAAAATGGAACAAAAGGAATGGATATGTAGCATACAGTAGTTACTCCAACTTCAATTACATTAATAAATGGGGTCAGAAAGTATAAGACTTAATATATTAAAATGTAAAGACAACAAAGGCAATGGGTAGGGCCACATTTTGGAGAATCTTTGGGAACCTAATAGGGGACAAAACGGGCTAGAGTGAAGGGGTAGACAGGCCTTAAGACAAACTGCCTGGGCGTGATTTGGCCATGCTCAAGAACTTGATTAAGGGAGACTTTATAACATCAATGTTTTGAGAGACATTATGAAGGTAGATTGACAGAATTTAATAACAAACATAAAAGTGACTCAGGTTTTAAGTGCAATGAAAGAATCATCTTGTCATCAACAGAAACAGAGACAAAGAAGGGAGATTAGGCTTAAAACAAAGAGTCAGGAGTTCAGGTTTCTAGATGGTGAGATTAAGGTTAATATAGTATGATATCCAGAAATGATGCTCTGTCCACAGGACTAGTGCTCGGTAAGAACAAGATATAAAGACACAGATGTTATCCACATAAAGACACCTAGAAGTTGTGAGATTTCAAAAGAAAAAGTATTAGAAAGGAAAAATTGATCAAGTAAAATTTAAGGGACATCTATATTTAGAGGGAAAGAAAGAAGATCCAAAGAAGGCACTGTCAGAGGTTTAAGATTACCACCAGAAGACTCAAGTATAATGCAGCAGTGCTTCTTAATCTTTTTTACATGAAAGTACACAAATAAGAAAACGTTATTTATGTGGCACAATGCAGTAAATGAGACTGATAATGGTCAGTGATCTAAAAAAAAAAGAATAACCATAAAACTTGGTAACTGAGAAATCGCTTAGGACTAAAAATCAGTGGAAAAAACTATATTTCAGAAGAAAAATATAGGTGATCTTTTTTTTTTCCTTTTTGTCTTTTTTTGTGACCGGCAACGGATCGCAACCCTCAGTGTTGCTCCCGCACCTCGCTCAGCCAGTGAGCGGGAACCGGTCTGTATGTGGGATCCGAACCCTTGGCGGGAGCGCCACCACGCTCCCAAGCGGCGCACTGTAGCAGTGTGCCACCGGGCTGGCCCCCGAAGGTGATTTTTAAAGTGTCAACTTTTTACCAGTCATGTTACCATAACTAGTTATAAGGAGTAACCTAAATGGCATGATTCTTCAAATCTTTCTACTAAAAAAATTCTCCATTTAAACTAAATTGTAATTTGAATATTCTTTACCTCCTAACTCTTCTTTTCTTCATGTTCATAAAAAGGAAGAATGAATAAAACTCCTTTGAAACTTTGAACACTTACCCAGTACGAGACTGACCAACTTTATCACAAATATCCAAAATGAGGCCCCAGTCCTCAGCAGTATTCATCTCACTGGTTGCTTTCTCTGTAGATTATAAAAAGAATTGCAGAAACATTATTTTTAAAATCTTTAAAAGATATATAATCTCATTAAAATCACCAAACTGTAGAATAGTTAAATCTCAACAACAGGGCCCTGCCCAGGGGCCCGGGGCATCAAGCCACAGACCAGACCCCCCCCCCCCCCACAACCAGGCATACCACCAGCACCAAGGAGCATGCCAAAAACATCACCTCCATGTGGGTGGCCCACCACAGCCACCACAGTAACCATGGATGCCACGAAAGTGGCTAGACATCATAACCACCATGCAGATGGTCTGCCAGCCACTGGAGTGCATTGACACAAGGAGAGTCACCAGGAGAGACCAAAGGAAAGAAAAGGATGTCACTCTCCACAAAGCCCATTCCAGAGTGACAGAAGAAACATCTGCTCTATGGTAATAGTGGGGGACCTGAACACACCTTTCAGCATGGGACAGATCATATAGATAACAAATCAACAGAGTAACCATTACTCTTTCAGGAGAAGAAAAGAAATCTAGGGTTATCAGTGGTGGGGGGGAGGAGGGAGAGGGGATGATAAAGAATAAGTACGATTTGTAACAATATATGTACTAGTAATATTGATTTGATCAACATATGTCAACATTGAATCCCCAAAATATGTATAATCAATTATGATTCAATAAAAAAAAGTAAATAAATAATAAATAAATTTTAAAAAACAAATCTCAACAACAAATCAGAATAGTTGCCAGTACTCTGGTTAATGGGATTTTCACATCCATTTTTAAAAGGAGGAGGGGTACCCTTATTATCTATGGCAATTATTTTACCCATTCATACTTCAGGGGATTTTTTGCATAAAAAATAAGCCATTGATTTTTCTTTATAAAAAAAAGTTACATAGATATCTATTACCTCCATCTGCAAATAGAAAGAAACATTATTGCCATTATCAAAAAATTCTTTACTTGATAGTGAAGGAACATGGGCTAGGCACAGATTTCTATGAAAATGTTTTGGGCAATTAAGTTAGTTATTTAGCTAGTTCTATTGATTTGGGTTGTTTTGAGAATGGAAAAGGAAGACTGAAGGAAAGAAAACCAAGCTTTGACTGAATATTTTTCCCAAATAAAACCTTGATATTAAAAACATAAATAGAATAAACTGTACCCCAGGAGCATGCACAATGAAAAAAATAAATTAAAATTAAAAATTAAATTAAATTAAAAATAAAGACATATATAGAAGTATGGAAGACTGAACAAAATCATCTCATTTAGCTCTCTCCCTTAATAACAATATCTCAAAAGTTACACCAGGTTAATAATATAGATATGTGGTACCCTACTTAGAAGACTCGAAAAAAGAGAATCATATATTGGCAGTGAGGGGGGAAAAATCTTAAGACCAGCCTCTTTTACGCCACTGAGTTCTCAGAAATCTCAAGAACAGAAGTAGCAGAAGTTATGCTTGGAATTGTGAGTGAAGAAGAAAGAGGATTTAAGTTTAGGAGGAATGAATAAAAGCTGTTGAAATGTAGGTAGGTCCCTGCTTTGTCTTCATTACTCAAAGGCACTAGCAACCTCTCCCCACTGGAGCAGCAGAGTGAAGGTTTGTTTCCTGGAGGTCAAGCAAAGCTTTTCTTGATTAGTAGACACTAGACATGGTGTCTTACACGGGCACAAAAAAATAAAGGAATTACTTCCAGTTGCGGATTCAGCATATAAGGAGCGTGGAAGTCATCACTCTGTCCTAACTAGTAAAAACCTGAACAAACTGAAAAATTCACAACTCTTCTTAGATACTTCAGGGAAGTGAGCTCAAAGGGTAAATCTCTGACCCAAAAATTAGAGAGACAGACAGGCAGATTAGAGAATCAAAACTTATCACAGGCAGAAATTTCCACAGGAACCAATGGCGAGTTGGAAAACCTAAACTGTAATTGAAAAATTACTGGAGGCTCAATGAGGACAAGTGTGATGGCTAAAAACTCCAGGGGGAAATCATAGGGGGAAACCCATGCCTTTTGTGAGTTTTACCTCCAAGAGTTACATTACGTTCTCAGGGTGAATATATGAGAAAAATCCTCTCCTGCTCCTGGCAGGAGAGGACGAAAAAGAACCACTGTAAAATATAACAGAGCACTGTGTTCTTAACAAGGCCTGCACTTAAGAGAAACTATTTACGAGTGCCTAACCAAATAGAGTTTTACTAAAGATTAACTCTCCCGAGGTAAGGAAAATTTCCAGCTGATGCCTCTTTTAGAACACCCAACTACACCACACTTTAGCTGTCCTGTCGCACCTATGTGGGTGAAAGACTGAGAAGCATTTGTGAAGTTCATAGCCCAGGAGCACAGGCTTACTAAAAGACTAATCATAGGACTGTAATACACTTCCCCTCCTGCCACATACTACCACTTTACTAAGGTCTATTTAAAGGCCACTGAAGGCCTAGAGTTCCTTGTCTCCAGTATATCATGTCTGGGATTCAAAAAAAACTTACAAGACATACTAAAATGTAAAAAACACAGTTTAACAAGACAGGGAAAGAATCAGAATCAGACCAAGATATGACATGGATGTAGGAATTATGAGACCCAGAATTTTTAAAACTATGATTAATATACTAAGAGCTCTCACGGAAAATGTAGACAACATGCAAGAAGGACAGACGATCCAAGCAAAGAGATGGAAATTCCAAGAGTGAATCAAAAAGGAATGCTAGAGATCAAAAACTACATAAATAAAATGAAGAATGCCTTGATGAACTCATTAGTAGATTGCAAATGGCTAAAGAAAGAATCCCTGAGCTTGAAGATATATCAATAGAATATTCTAAAAAAAGGAAAAAAAAGACTAAAAAAAAAAGGAATGTCCAATAATTGTAGGACAAGTACAAAAGGTGTATATCTGCATAATGGGATACCAGAAGGAGAAAAAAGAAAGGAACAGAAGAAATATTTGAAGTAATAATGTCTGAGAATTCCCCCCAAATTAATGTCAGATACCAACCACAGATCCAGGAAGCTCTGAGAACACCAAACAGAATAAATACCAAAAAAAAGAAGGAGAAAAAAGAAAGGAACAGAAGAAATATTTGAAGTAATAATGTCTGAGAATTCCCCAAAAATTAATGTCAGATACCAACCACAGATCCAGGAAGCTCTGAGAACACCAAACAGAATAAATACCAAAAAAATACACATAAGCATATCATATTCAAACTGCAGAAAATCAAAGATAAAGAAACAATCTTAAAGAAACCAGAGGAAAAAAATACCTTACCAGGAGAGGAGCAAAGATAAAAATACATTTAACTTCTCAGAAACCACGCAAGCAAGAAGAGAATGAAATGAAATACTTAAAGTGTTCAGAGAAAATAAATGTCAACCTAGAATCCTGTACCCTGCAAAATTATTCTTCAAAGGTAAAGGAGAAATAAAGACATTCTCAGACTAACAAAAATTGAGGGAATTTGTTGCCAGTACACATACCTTATTAGAAATGTTAAAAGAACTTCACAGAGAAAGACAATGATATTAGGTCAAAAACTAGGATCTACATAAAGAAAGGAAGAGCATTAGAGTTGGAATAGCTGAAGGTGAAATAATAACTTTTATTTTTCTTATTCTTAATTGATCTAAGAGATAAACGTTTATCCAAAATAATAACAGCAACAACATAATCATTATGTTTGCTTTTATATATATATTCTTTTGCATACCTATACATAAGTGAAATGAATGACAGCAATGATACAAAGAACAGGAGAGAGGAATCAGTAATATTTTGTTATCATAAGGTACTTGCACTACCCATGAAGTGATATAGTGTTATTTGAAAGTAGACTTGGGTTAATTGTAAAGGTGTATTGCAAATTCTAAGGCAACCACTAAAAAAAGTTTAAAAAGAAGTATAACTGATATGGTAAGAAAATAGATAAAATGGAATTATGTAATAGTTGAAACCACAAAAGGCAAAAAGAAGAGAGGAAGAAAAAAATAGGAACAAAGAACAAGAGCAATGAATAGAGAACAGTAACAAATATGGCAGATATTAACCCAACTATATTAATATTTTAAATGGCAATGGTCTAAATACTACACCACTTAGGGCCAGCCCGTGGCTCACTTGGGAGAGTGTGGTGCTGATAACACCAAGTCAAGGGTTAAGATCCCCTTACCGGTCATCATTTAAAAAAAAAAAAAAAATACTATACCACTTAAAAGATAGAGATTGTCAGAGTGAATCAAAAAACAAGATCTGGCTCTATGCTGTCTATAAGAAACCCACTTTAGACATAAAGACACATATAGACTAAAATTAAATGCATGCAGAAAGATACACCACGTTAACACTATTCAAAAGAGAGTGGAAGTAGCTATATTATTTTCAGACTGGGCAGACTCAAGGAAAGTTATCACAGATTAAAGAGACGCACTACATGATAAGGAGTTAATTCTCAAGAAAAACATAACAATCCTTAATGTGTATGCACCTATATGTGAGACAAAAACTAATAAAATTGCAAGGAGAAATAGAGAAGACACTCTTATAGCTGAAGACTTCAACATCCCTCCATCAGAAATGAGAAGATCAAGCAGGCAGAAAATTAGTAAAGACATAGTTGAACTCAACTAGATATAACTGACACCGATCAATTACTTTGTCCAACAACAGCATAATACACTTCTTTTCAGGCTCACTTGCAACATTCACCAAGATAAACCACATTCTGGGCCATAAAACACACCAAAACAAACTTAAATGAATAGAAATCACACAATGTCTGCTTTTAGACCATAAAGGAATTAAGTGAGAAATTGGTAACAGAAAAATAGCTGGAAAATCCCCAAATACATTGAGATTAAATAACATACTTCTAAGTAACACAAATCAAGAAAAATTGTTCTGTATGTTGTACTAAACGAAAATGAAAACACAACTTATCAAAATTTGTGGAATGCAACAAAAGCAGTGCATAGAGGGAATTTACAGCATTGAATGCATATTTTAGAAGAGAAGATCTGTAATCAGCAATTTAAGCTTCCACCTTAGGAAAACAGAATAAGAACAAAGTAAATCCAAAATAAACAGAAGAAAAGAAATAATGAAAATCAGAGTAGAAACTAATGAAACTGGAAAAGGAGAACAATACAAAAAATCAACACAACCAAAAACTGAACGTTTGACAAAATCAATAAGATTCTAGCCAGGCTAACTAAGGAAAAAAGAGAGAAGACACAAATCACTAATATTGGAAATAAAAGAGGGAAATCACTATAGATCTCATGGGCATTAAAAGGAAAATGAAAAAATATTATGAACAACTCTATGCCCACATACTCTAGATGAAATGGACCATTTCCTTGAAAGACACATTCTGCCAAACTGATACAAAAGAGATAGACAATCTGAATAGGCCTATATCTATTAAAGAAATTGAACCAATATTTAATATTATTCCAAAATAGTAAGCACCAGACCCAGATGGTTTCATTGGTGAATTCTACCAAATATTTAAAGCAGAAATTATACCAATTCTCTGCAATCTCTTGCAGAAGATAGAAGCATAGAAAACTCACTCTATGAAGCCAGCATTATTCTAATATTAAAACCAGACACAGACATTAGAAGAAAAGAAAACTACAGACCAATATCGCTCATAAACATAAATGCAAAAATCCTCAACAAAATATTAGCAAATCAAATTCAACAATGTATAAAAAGAATTATATGCCTTGACCAAGTAGGATTTATCCCAGGTATACAAGGCTGATTCAACATTCAGACCATTGCCTTCCAAGAGAAGATTAGAAAACTCCTCCCTCGGGGCTCCAGGTCAGCCCAAGAGAAAAGACCTAAAGATACTAAAGATAGCGATATGATGGGAGTGTGGGAATTCCCCGTAAATGGCCCACCAAACCAATCTATGATGAAATTCAAAGTGAACAAGGCTTAACCAACCACTTAATCAGAGCTTCCAATGTGCTTTTGATTTCTCCAGCTTTAACCATGAGCAGACGACCAAGGATTATCAGCTATCTGAGAAAATCTTCACACGTGGAAGATAAAGGAAAACATGAACAAACAAACAAACAAAAAGAAAACAGAACACAGAAAAAAGCAACTAGGAGGGAAAAAAGCTTCAAAAAAAAAGATAATTATCTTCCAAGACAACAGCTATACAAAAGCAGAGGGTAACCAGTCTTGGGTAACCAGTCTTAAGTGGCACACTGCAATTCAAAGATGCTGAATGATAACATCACCAAGGTCTTTCAATAACAGTCTCCATTTTTAAACCTGAGATGGATTTTGGGGAGGTGGGGTAGAAGTAGGACTGACTCATATCAAGATTCTAATCTGTAATGGTTGGTCTTGATTATGTAATAATGAAATCCCTGCTTCCATCTTCTCAATGCCCTGCTACCAGGATCAACAGAGAACACTCATTTCCACACTTTTGACCTACTACTGAGAGCAGAAGGTAGGTCATGCTAATTTAAAAGCAGAAAATAGAAAGTGGCCAACTCTGTCCAAATTCTATGCAGGCTTACAATATGTGAACCATATCACAGCCCTAAGAGATATGCTATGACCTACCAGTTAGTCACTACTACTGGAGAACTAGAATAATCATCTAGTAAGGAGGCAGTGGGTCTATGCATTTTATTAAAGAAAAAATTATTAAATAATTTTTTCTTTAATAAAATGCATAGACCTTAAATAGCATTAGTTCAATGATTTTTCAAACTTTACTTTTAAATGCAGAAACCCTCCACAATGCAGTGCTAAGTATCCATAGGGTTTGCATACGATTACAGTTTTATCACAAAGGAAACAAGTCAAGACCAGTGAATGTAGAGATATACAGGCCAGGTTTGGAGGGTCCCAAACACAAAGTTTCTGTGGCCCCAGGACACATCACCATCCTGGCACACTGGTGTGTATCACCACAACATGTATCAACAACCAGGAAGTTCATCCTGGTGTGTATCACCACAACATGTATCAACAACCAGGAAGTTCATCCTGGTGTGTATCACCACAACATGTATCAACAACCAGGAAGTTCATCCTGGTGTGTATCACCACAACATGTATCAACAACCAGGAAGTTCATCCGAGCTCCAGTGTCCAGAGTTTTACTGGGGTTTCATAACACAGGCATGATTTATTTAATGATCGGCAACATCGCTGAATTCAATTTCCTTCCCTCCTAGGAGGTCCCATGACTCAAAGCCTAAATTCTTTAATCACATGTTTAGTCTTTGGAGCAGCCAGCCCCCATACTGAGTCACCCTGTTAGCATAAACTAAGGTATAGTCCCAGGGCCCACCATGAATAACAAAGATGCTCCCATCACACAGTAAATTCCAAGGATTTACAGGCTCCATCCCAGGAAAAAGACCAAAACTAGTCAAAGTATTTATGATTCAACAGTCTTTATAAGAAAATTTTATCTTAAGAGAAATCCAAATATATAAAGTAAATCCAAGTAGAAGTGCTCTGATTGAGAAGTCCCAGAGGGCTACCCCAGAGGCCCGCAACCCCTCTGAAGCCCAAGAAGATTCAATGAGTCATTCTGAACAATATCCCTCAAACATTTATTGCATCTTAGAAAAGCAAGTTATTACCTTGATTTGGTAGTGCATTATAATAATTAATTCATCATTCTTACTGACTAGTAGCCAAGAAGGCCTTTTTTTAAATACCTAAGTGCATTTTTTTAAAAGACCACATTTAAATCTTAAACCCTTACTTAAAATCACATTATTTAAAAATATAATAGCTAAGAACACTAAAATTTAACTTATTAAAAAGTCAATAGTTAACTAAAAATGGTAGGCCTATGTCTGATGAAATATAAACTTCCTATTATCATAATTAAGTATGACCCTACAGTTCCTGAATTAATGGCATGACCAGAAATGTGTGGTACAGTTATTAGTAGATATTGTGTTAAACACTCATGAATTACCTTCTTCAATTTTCTAGCATAAGTAGGATCAGCATCTAACCCAAACTTATATAGATTAGAAATACAACCCATTTCAAAACTCCAAAATTGTTAACATCATTTATTGATGCTGCCTCAAAATAAAATCAATGGTATAATTCTTCTCAATTATAAAAAACAAGTATGTTTTAAATCAGAAGAATATGAACTACTACTAGCAGTTCAACATGGTTTTGTGAATAGCAAATTAAGTAAAAATTATTTATTTTCTCAGAAAAAAAACAGGGTTTGTGGGAAAAGGAAAAGTAACAAAATAACAGACACGCTTTTAAAGAATTCAAATCTTCATAATCATTTCATTTTACCCTCAGATTATCTTAACATTAACACTCAAGAAAAGGAGACTGACAAATTTGTCCAGCCGTACCCTCCGCAAAAAAAAAAAAAATCACACACACAGCTTCATTTGAATTTCAATAGACTTCTCAATGGGTTGGAGAATTTTTTCATAAAAAAAGGACTTTTGATTTTCTCAAAATTTATGACTGTCAAAGATTTGGGGAAGTGAGAAATGCTGACAGGATAACTGCCCATCATGGTTAGGCTGGGAAAGGACTGTCATTCAGTCACCTTAGAGATGTAACAGTTCATCCAAAATGGCCAATGCAGAAACCAAGCCTGAAAGAAATTACCCTCTTTTTGCAATAATGGGAATCAATTCTCCGAAAATGTTTTATCTAATATCCCTAACTCTTCTGACTACTGGAAAATGTATCTACAAAGCAATCTGAAGTTCTGCTAACTAGAAAGGGAATGAGGTGTCAAAAGAAGAGCATGGAAGCATTTCAGAGAAGAACACAAAATAGATATGATAACCTAAAAGCATTAGAAAGAACAGCTTACAGGAGAGGTAAAACAGGAACAGAAGAACCAAAGAACACAATTTCTTAAGCCAGTGGATATCAGACCTTTAACATACTTGTATTCGGGATTTTCACATTTCTTTCCTCAGTATGTTTTAGAATCCAGTAGTCACCACATCTAGTTCTAACTTTATTACAAAAGCAGCTAAATGTATCCATTGCTTACTGTATGCCAGGTACTGTGCTAAGTGCCTCACATGCATCATCTCTTTAGAACAATGCCAATGAGGACCAATGAAGGAAAGGCTATGTCAGGCCAGAGGATTCACACCTGACTGAAAAGCACAGTGCTGTAAAACCAACAAGGAGCAAAATATGCCTTTAGGAAAGGAGTAGAAGGTTAGGCTGAAGAGATAAAAAGGAGCCAAATGCTAAGAAAGAATCTTACATGCTATGCTAAGAAGTTCAAATTACTGTGAAAGCTGTAGATTCGCTGAAATATCTTAATCAGAGGATCCATATGATTACATTTACATTTTTTAAACTATCACTATCAGCCACCTGGAAAATGACTGGGGACAGACTGGAAGCAGGGAAAAACAGTTAGAGGCTACTGTATTAATCTAAGAGAGCAGTGATATAAACCTGCCCTAGCAGTTGCAATGAGAATAGAAAGGATGGGAGGTATGAATGGACGGAGGGATGGCTGGCATGAATGGAGAGAGGGATGGTTGGATTCAAGAGCAAGCAGGAAGATAAAGCGGACAGTATAGCAACACCAGGGAACATATTCAGTGTGACTGGAACACAGTGGACAGTATATATTTGTTGTCTGAATGTACAGAATACAACTACAGAAGTCAGGAAATGATTCCCAGGTTCTGGTCCTGTGTGAATAAACAAACCGAGGTACCAATCATCAAAACACAGGAAAAGCATAATTGGGGAGGAAAGTTTCAATATGGTTTTGAACATGCTAAACTTGAGGTATCTGAAGCATATTCAACTCCAGTAAAGAGTTAGAATGTCATATAATCCTCATAGCAACCCCATGAGGTAAACATTTTTATTCCTATTTACCAAAGTAGAAAGTGAATTCAGAAGGGTTCTGTACTTGTCCAACTATATATTTTGCCCATTTACTAAGAGTAAGTGCTGTAAGTGCAATTTAAACACAAAGCCCAAAGTCCTTCCATCACATCATAACTTCTGCAGAATAATGTGACATTAACATTTATGAAGATTAATCTGGCTGTGGTTTATGATACTGACAGGACTAAGCAAAACAGACTAAAAACATGTCCAAGTCTGAAGGATGTGAACTAGTCCAAAGTAGTCTGAGTAGGAATGCAAATGTACTATTATAAAAAAAAAAAAAAATGATGATTTAGCAGAGGCAGGGGAATGATTCAAAGATGCCTGTTAAGTTTCAAGTCACGATAACTAGAACACTATAAAATTACCAAATAATAAATGAAAAAAGCAGATGGGGAAAGATAAGTTCAGTATTCTGATAGACTGAGTTTTTCAGGTGATAACAACACCAAATAGAAATACAAAATCAATGATCTAGAAAAATATCAGTAATTCGTTGATAAATACTTATTAAGTGCTTACTATGTACCAGATACTGTTCCTAAGGTACTAGGGATAGGAATCAATACTTCTCATCCATGTGGAATTTACATTCCCCAAAGAGACAATCAACCAATTAATGTCAGGAGTTAAGTGCTATAAAGAAAAATAAAAAGGAACAAGGAAACAGAGTGAGGGGGTAAAGGAAATATTTTTTACAGAGGTAATTAGGGAAAACCTCTTAGAAAGTGACTTTTGAACAGAGTCCTGAACAGTGTGATGGACATAAAGACTTTCAAATACCAGGGTGAAGAGTATCCCAGGCAAAGAAAACAGCACAATATAGCTACAGAGGCAGGAATAAGCTTGCAGTGTTCAGACCCAAGAAGATCAGAATGCAAGGGGGGTATGGAGAAGAGATTGAAGATCATGATCAAAACAGAGACACAGACAGGGGCCATACTGCGGGCCACACTGAAGAATTTGCATTTCCCTTTAAGTGAGATGAGAAGCTACTGGACGGTTCTGAGCAAGTAAGGGACATTATCTAACATTTTAAAAAGATCACCCGCCTGTGGAAATGAGAAATGACTGTAGCGGGCAAGAGTGTTAGCAAAGAAGCCTACTAGAAGGCACTTACCATAGTTTATGAAACAGATAACAATGACAGGAGTAAGATAACAGTCATGAGGTGGAGAGAATTGATGAGATTCTGGACATATTTTTAAAGTAGAGCCAAAAGATCTTGCTGATAGAAGAGATACGAAGTGTGAAGGGAAAAGAAGAATCAAGGATGACTCCGAGACGTTAGAGCTGAGTGACAGGAAATATTAATAGTGCCATCTACTGAGATGCGCATGGGTGGAGGAATGAGCAGGTTTGGGAAAAGAAACTAAAAACTGAGTTTTTCACATGTTTGTTTTTAATTCCTATCAGAATCCAAGTGGAGATGCTGAGTAGATGGGTATCTATGTTTGGAGCTCAGGCAAGAGGCTAAGACTAAGAATATAAATTTGAGAGTCACCAGATACACGTGATATTTAAAGCTAAGAAATAAGATGAGGTTCTTTTTCAAATCTTATTTTATAAATAAAAGGCAGAGGAATGTTTCCAAGTGCTTTACAAATATTAATTCAACTTCTTAATAACCTGAGGTAAGAACTATTATTATCCTATATCCCATATTAAAGATAAGGAAACTGAGGCACAGAGTATCTAAGCAACTAGCCCAAAGTCATACTGCTGGTAAACAGCAAACCTGAGATTTAAATTCAAGCAGTGTGGCTCCAGAGTCTCAATTCTTAACACTAAGCTAAGTTGCCTCCTAAGACTCCAAACTAACGAAATGCCAAAGAAGTTCTAGAACTGAGCCCCAGGGCATTCAACATTTGGAAGTTGCAAAGAGGAGGAGCAAAAAAGACTAAAAAGGAGATAAGCAGAAAATCAGAAAAAGTTTAGTATCCTAGAAACAGATGAAAAAAAGTATATCAGAGAGGAATGCTGAAGAGATCAACAAAGAAATGAACTAGGAATTGACCACTGGATTTGGCAAGATAGACATCACCAGGGACTCGGAAATAAATGCTTAATGGAATGAGTTATCGTTATAATCCAAGAGTTGAATTTAGAAGAAATATAATGTCCAAAATAAGATTCATTTATTCAGTAAATGTTTACTGAATGTTTATCACTGCAAGACACTAGTCTACACACTAAGGATATAGTAGTGAGCAAAATCAAACAAAAATCCCTGTCCTCATGGAGTTCACATTCTAGTGACATGTTTAGGCATTTCTTTAAGGGAAAAGCTATAGCCAACATTTCATCCCTTTAAAAGAAATGTTATATTATATAAATCAGTTAGTGAACTTTTGATTCACAGTTTCAGTATATGAACAAAGCTGAAGATAATTAATTTTGAAGAAGCACAAATGCATACAAATGTTAAGTGATTAATAATTCTATCATATGAGTTAGTGGGAGTACTTTGATATCACTGACATACTCACTGGTGTACAGACAATATGAAAAGGAAAATTGTTAAATGTATTCTACATACTGTATTCTAAATGCTATACTAAAAAAATTTAACATGGGAGCCCACTGGATTCTGTCCAAGGATTACTTACTGGGAATCTCTGAAGGGTGGTCTTAGGTAAATTAACCTTTCATGATATTTTGATACACAGATCAGGAAGAGAAAATTGATCCAAATATCAAAATCTGATTAACTTTAAAAAGTAAGCTCTTCTGGAGCAAAACAATGTCCCTACACTCTAAAAGCTTACTATCTAGCAGGCTCAACTGACACATTCTCAACCCCACAAACATTTATTAAGCACCTATTATGTAGCAACCACCTGCTACATAGCAACTACCTGCTACGTAGCAACTACTAATTAAGAAGTAAAATACAGGATATAACTGTCTTCAATGCCAAGTAATTTGGCAAAGACAAAAAACGATAAAATAATTTGCAGAAGTTTATAAACTGGTGGAAATTACAGTGGACCAGAGCAGTGGTTCTTAACTGGGAGCTATTTTGTTCCCCCATAGGACACTCAGCAAAACCCAGAGACTTTTTAAATCATGACTGGGAGTTGGGTGCCACTGGCATCTCATGGGTAGAGACCAGGTACAAGGCTAAGTGCTGTACTGTATAGGACAGACCTCCACGACAAAGATATCTTTCTGGTCCAATCTGTCAATAATGTTGCTGTTGAGCAATCCTACGCTAGAGTCATCAGGAAATGATTCAAGTATAACAAGTTGGATTCTGAGTTGGCCTTAAAACATGAGGATATGTAGAAAGATAGATGAAATAATAGAAGCAAAAACATAAAGGCAAGAAGGAGCCTGTGTTTGGACAGGGTGATGTAGGCACTAGAAATGGGTTTGATATTAAGAAATTTACCTGAATCCAATGCAAATGTGCTTTCAAAGTCAGTATATAAAGATGATTGAGTAGTTGGCAGCTAGATTATATAGGACCAGGAAAAATAGATAAAGGTGCTGGAAACAGAAGCAATGAGTTGTTTTAGTTTAAACATCTGCCCTGGAGATTGATGTAGGAAGTTTTAAAATTGCTGGAGAGCAGCAACCGGTCTTGTACATCCCTGTATCTCTTACGTCACCGAGCACCATGTCCAGTAAATAATGTGTGCGAAGTACTTATTAAATTAAATGCAACTTTCCAATTAGTTATTAAGTATTATTGGTGATCTCTAAAGTTCCATCCACTGCTCAGATTCAGAACCTTCGTTTAAACTAGAACAAAAAAAGACAGCATTTAGTAAGTGCCTACTATATAAAGGCACTGTAGTAGGGCCCTCTAGACATATTATTTCATTTAATCGCAAAACAGAATGATTTGTTTTTCCCTCTTTAGAAATGAGAGCATTAGAACTCAAAGAATTTAACTTGCCTATGATTTCACTGTATGCTAGGAAGTGGCAGAGATAGGAATGAGCCCTTTTCTAGTCTTAACCCAAATCTCCAAGCTTCAGTGACATACCGTAAGGAAGAGTTAAAAAAGAAAAACCAACACATATTTTTCATAATTAAAATATACAAAGATGTATAAAGTAACTCAGAGATGTTATTCTTATATTCCTTCACTCTAGTAATCATTAAATTCTGCCATAAGAGACTTGGATATGGTATTTGGCTTGCTTTCATTCCACACTTGTATATCAAGATAGTTCCTAAATGCATTCAAATCACCCCAAAATTCTCTTTCCGGAAACTCGAATTCCCATTATTATTACCTTCAGGCTAGAAAAAAATAAAAAGCTAACCTGTTGAATTGGTATAATCAATACCTAATACCAATGATTCAGAAAACAACAAAAATTTAGCATTTCAAACGCCTTTCCAGATTCGAGGTCCTCTTCCACACTTCTTGATGTGCACAGTCCTAGCCTAAGAAAGGCATCCCAAAGGCTCAGGTCTTCAATTCGGTTTCAGCTGTTGCCAAATAATTCATCTTCATCTCTCCCAACATTTTTGAGAGTCCACCCTTAGCCAGAGCTTTCTCCTCCAGTTACCGTTACAAAAGAAATTTTAAAATCCCCTAAGAAACCTTACCTAAAACATTCTGTCAGTGCCAGACGCTTAACATGTGTCTAGGGAAACACTTTCGTTACAGGGCTTATAATTCTACTCTAGCCGAGATAAGCCTCAACCCTTCACTGTTCTTTCCAGAAGCAGTCCCAGCACCAGATGCTACACCAGCTGCTCCTCTGAGGCCCTTTACACCAACCCCTTAAGTAGTTCGTTGGAAACCCACAGTCCTAGCTCAAGGCCCATATCACAGGTTCTGAATCCCATTTCTTCCAAAGAGTATGCGCCAAGCCCTCAACCTTTTCCCAGCTCTTAAGAAAGGAGCCTCAGGAAAGGGCAAGAGCTTGGCCCTGGCCCAGGGGTCCAGAATATAGGGGAGGCGGGCGGGCAAAGGGGGCTTGCAGTCCTTGGGGAATGGACAGGGAGCGACAAAAACACTTACCAACATCCTGATCGAAGGGATTGGTAGCAAAGAGAGGCATCTCCACTGTGCGCCGAGGTGTCCGCAGGGACGCCCCCTCGACACCACGGGAGTCAGGGTGCGACGAAGTAAGGCAGACTCCTGAAGCAAAAGCAGCAACAGAGACTGACTCTACAGGGTCCGCGATAGCTCCTCCTCTCGCCCACCCCCAGTAACCGCGGCTGCGGCGCAGCGACGGTGGCGGCAACAGAGAATGAGCCGAGAAGGCCCCCCGCGCGGAGCATGTCGGGAATCTGGGCGACCTCGGCACTGCCTGCTCTGAACCTGCCCAGTACCTGCCCCGCCAGCGGAGGCCCAACGAAGAAACCCCCTCCTCCTGACCCCTCCTTTAATTAGTCACACATGAGAGTGGGATTAGTGCCTGTGTTTTTTGCTTTTCCCTTGCTCAGAAGTCTCCGGAGGACGAGGTCCTTCAGGCGCGAGGAAGCCGACTAACAGCCCCTGGAGTGAATCAGATTGCGGCGGGGGGGGGGGGGGGAGAAAGAGGGGTCCAGCTTTGGTCCAACGAAGCTTCTTTTTTTTCTCGCTCGGTCTGTTGTCACAACATTGTAGTCTCTCTGAGAGAGAGTGGAAGCTCCTTTGGATCATCTTCTAAGGTAAAAAGCTATGCGTTCAGTTCGCTGTCTGAGGTGACAAGAAACTTGCTTGGATGAAGTCATGTGAGCGGAACGCACTGGCTCGAATCCCTGCCGAGGGGAGTGTCAGAGCGCGCGGCTCCCTCCGAGAGGCTGAGGTAACGCTGGCACCTTCCCGGGAGTCCCCGAACGCCTGGCTTCGGAAGCTCTTGTGGAAAGCTCTTCTAGGAGGGCGTCTACTGACTAACCGTGCAGTTACTAAGCAGCTGTGGTGATTCTAAAATGAGGCTTTCACAAGCCAGGATAGCCTCCGTTAAACTGAGCACAAGAAAAGAAAAGAACACAGGAAAATGGAGCTAGAAATTGATTACAGATTTCTAGCAACATAAATTATTGATTTAATTATTTTGCTTATAAGCTTATTTAACAAATAATTGTTCTCTGTCATGTAGAAATTGTAAGGAGTATCTGCTAGAGGTTTTGCGTCCCACTTCGAACAGACTCACTAAGTTCATCTTTCACGTAAATTGAAATTGTGTAAATTATACCCAAACTACAGTACTTCCAAATGTAGCATGGAAACAGATATTGACATGTCAACAACAGCATTAGGATCACGGTACGCAGAATGCCTACAAAAACCCATTAAAAAATGCAGTCCCACTTAAGAAAGTGAAAAATGCAAATTAAGGTTCGGCACTGCCTGCTCTGAACCTGCCCAGTACCTGCCCCGCCAGCGGAGGCCCAACGAAGAAACCCCCTCCTCCTGACCCCTCCTTTAATTAGTCACACATGAGAGTGGGATTAGTGCCTGTGTTTTTTGCTTTTCCCTTGCTCAGAAGTCTCCGGAGGACGAGGTCCTTCAGGCGCGAGGAAGCCGACTAACAGCCCCTGGAGTGAATCAGATTGCGGCGGGGGGGGGGGGGGGGGGGGAGAGAAAGAGGGGTCCAGCTTTGGTCCAACGAAGCTTCTTTTTTTTCTCGCTCGGTCTGTTGTCACAACATTGTAGTCTCTCTGAGAGAGAGTGGAAACTCCTTTGGATCATCTTCTAAGGTAAAAAGCTATGCGTTCAGTTCGCTGTCTGAGGTGACAAGAAACTTGCTTGGATGAAGTCATGTGAGCGGAACGCACTGGCTCGAATCCCTGCCGAGGGGAGTGTCAGAGCGCGCGGCTCCCTCCGAGAGGCTGAGTTAACGCTGGCACCTTCCCGGGAGTCCCCGAACGCCTGGCTTCGGAAGCTCTTGTGGAAAGCTCTTCTAGGAGGGCGTCTACTGACTAACCGTGCAGTTACTAAGCAGCTGTGGTGATTCTAAAATGAGGCTTTCACAAGCCAGGATAGCCTCCGTTAAACTGAGCACAAGAAAAGAAAAGAAAACAGGAAAATGGAGCTAGAAATTGATTACAGATTTCTAGCAACATAAATTATTGATTTAATTATTTTGCTTATAAGCTTATTTAACAAATAATTGTTCTCTGTCATGTAGAAATTGTAAGGAGTATCTGCTAGAGGTTTTGCGTCCCACTTCGAACAGACTCACTAAGTTCATCTTTCACGTAAATTGAAATTGTGTAAATTATACCCAAACTACAGTACTTCCAAATGTAGCATGGAAACAGATATTGACATGTCAACAACAGCATTAGGATAACGGTACGCAGAATGCCTACAAAAACCCATTAAAAAATGCAGTCCCACTTAAGAAAGTGAAAAATGCAAATTAAGGTAGCAGTCAGATAATGTTTTCTGTCATTCAGACAAAGATTAAAATGAATCAGGGTTGTGGGGATCGTACACTCACATATCGTTGGTTGAAGTGTGAAATTAATATAATCTTCCCAAATGAAATATTCGGAAGTTCGTAACATGCTTTTAAAAATGTGAATACTTCTATACCCTGAAGTTACATTTTTTTGGAATTTATCCTAAAGACATTTTTTAAAGACATGAACAAAGATATACATGGCAATGTTTATAATAGCAAAGCATCATTAACCACTAAAATGTCCAACACTAAGAGACTGAACAAATAACTTCACCTCTTGGCGTCTCAGTTTCCCCGTCTATAAAAGCAAGAATACTAATAGGGTGGTGAGGATCAAATAGATTAATACAAGCAAAACCCTTATAACAGTGCCTGGCATGTAGTAAGCACTAAATAAGCATTAAGCAATTATTGTAATTAGTATTGGTCAAATAAGTTATCATACTTAGGATGTAAAAATTATACAGCCATTGAAGCTGATCAAGGTCTATATTTACATAGACAGAATACATAAAGTTTCAAAAGGAAGTTACAAAACCATGTGAAGTTATAAATAAGCACAATTTAAAAAATTTGAAGGTCAGAATACATAAAGTTTCAAAAGGAAGTTACAAATACGTGATATGATTGAGTGCTAAGATTCTGTACAATGTTTTTGTTCTTTGTGCATTTTATATTTTCCAAATATTTTAATGATGAGCCTTTAGTTCTTTCAAAAGCAGAAAAAAGTTAAAACACAACAGTGGAAAAAATGATATGTTAGTACCACCAGGTTCTTAACATCTTCAGGGGCCCATACCAAAAAGCTTGCTTGTGTTTCATTATGACAAGTATAAAATTCTTCCAAAACATCACTGTTGATATGGGAAGCAGAGCATTCTTTCTCAAAAACTTGCTTTGGATTATTGGGCTGGTAGAATCGGGTGACAACTTGTCCACCTCAAGTTCCTGAGCAGTGTCTTGGCACATTATCATAATTGCCCAGTATCAGAGCCAAATATTTATGAAAATGCTTTTAGACCTGCTTTGTTCTCCAGTAATGAGACTGAATTATTCTGTTGCCAGCCATAAACTAGTGAACAAATTGTTCAAGCCTTGATTATCAGTATGTGAGGATTGGGAATAAGTGAATATTGGAAATAACACATTAATATTGATTGCATTATCCGTGTATTCTGACCTAGAATGACTTTAACTGTTGGGGTCTTTATGATTAATATGCTATAAAGAATAAACATTTTTAAAATATAAAATTTACAATATTGTTATATTTAACATAAAATCCAAATATAGAAAGCAAAATGAGTTTGTATTTTGAAGTTAACGTCCCTTATTATCTCTTTAAAACACTGAAACTGCAGGAGTTTCACTTTTAGTGTTACACAGTTTTTAAACATTTTAGAGACTATTTTACATTAGAATATTTAATATGTATGTGTTTAATAAATTCTGTGGCTAGTTTTAAAGTGTTATATCCCTTTATTCTCAGTTTAATTTTTGAAAATTCTTCTACTTTAAAAACAAAGATACCAGCATGCAAATGGAGTTACTGCAGGAAAAATCTATAATTTTACAGTTCAGGAAAAGGAATATCCCAGGAAGGTAACTAACAGTTTAATAATTCTAACCCAAGTAGGACTGATTAATATTTCTCAAATTTAGCCCTTCCTCTCCAACCTCATTGTCACTACTTTAGTTCACACCCTCATCATCTCTTAGGCGAATTATTACATTCACCTCTTACTATGCTTTCTCCTTTCCTACTGCTATGGACTGAGTTGTATTCCCCAAAACTGATATGTTGAAGCCCTAACCCCCAATATGATGGTGTTTGGAGATGAGGCCTTTGGGAGATAATTAAGTTTGGATGAGGCCATGAGGCTGGGGCCCTTGTGATGAGATTAGTGTCCTTATAAGAAGAGACCCTGAATTAATTGTTCTCTCTCCCTCTCTGCCACATGAGAACACAGTGAGATGGCAGCTATCTGTAAGCCAGTAAGAGAGCCCTCACGAGAACCTGACCACGCTAGCCCCTGATCTCAGACTTTCAACTTCCAGAATTGTGAGAAAATTAATTTCTGTTGTTTAAGTCATTCACTATGATATTTTGTTATGGCAGCCCGAGCTGACTAATAACCTATCTCCTAACCATTCACACTACTGCCAGAATGATTTTTCTAACACACAAATTTGATTATATCACTCACTTAAAATTCTTATATGGTTCTTCAGTCACTCAGTTCTTCAATAAATATTTATTGACTTCTTATGTGTGCCAGGTACCATTCTAAATGCTGGAAGTATTACAGAGATAAAAGCTCTATGTGATTTAACATTTTTTGGTGTACAGCCTATGAGGAAGACAGCCATTAAATAAAGAATTTAAGTGCATGATTACAAATGTACAGAGTAGTCTCCTACCTTCAGAAATAAACCCTAATTCTTAAGTATCACATCCTTAGCGACCTAGCCCCTGAGTACCTAATCTCTTCACAGTTTTTTTCTCATACCCTCTACTGTAGTCTTTCTGAACTACTGGCAGTTGTTCATATGCCACCATACTTTCCATGTCTTCAAACAAGCAACTCTTTCTTATTCTATTTAGATCCTAGACCTTTTCTAAAACTCCACTCAGATTTCATTTCCCAAAAGCCTTTCCTTACTCAGTATCTGACCAGTAATAGGCACATAATAATTATTTGTTAATTAATTGGTTGACTGGCCACCTCTGTCACTATACTTAATGGTATGATTATTTCTTCCAGGCGTCTATTACTACATAAAAACCACTCCAAATTTAGCATCTTTGGGCAACAAAACAAATTTTTTTTTTTTTTTTTTTAAAGATGACCAGTAAGGGGATCTGAACCCTTGACTTGGTGTTGTCAGCACCATGCTCTCCCAAGTTAGCTAACCAGCCATCCCTATATAGGCATCCGAACCCGTGGCCTTGGTGTTATCAGCACCACACTCTCCCAAGTGAGCCACAGGCCGGCCCCACAAGTCAGAAATTTGTTCAGAGCTCAGCAGAGACAGCTTGCCTCTCTTCCACACCATGATAGCAGGGATGGCTTAAAGGCTGGCTCAGACTCTACAGCAAGGGCTGCAATCATTTGAAAATTTGTTCAGCTATATGTCTGGCAATTGATGCTGGCAGTTGGCTGGGTCATTGGAGCTGTCAGTCATAACAACTACATGGGACCACCTGTATGTCTGCTTGGTTCCTCCCAGTGTGTTGGTTGGGCATAAGGCTGAGCATTCCAAGAGACAGAAAGAGGAGACTGCCAGTTAAGACCTCAGCTAGAAAATGGGCACAGCATCATTTCAGTCATACTCTATTGGACAGGCAGTCACAGCATCTACACTCAAGAGGAGAGGAAACAAAACTCACCTCTTGATGGAAGGAGTTTCAAGGAATTTGGGGGCCATATTTAAAAATTACCACAATATTGTAACTTTTTACTTATTTGTATAAGCATTAGGTTGTGAATCATTTATCTCTATATTTCTGGGCTCTTCACAGTATGTGTTCCAAAAATGTTTTTTAAATTTAGTAAAGAAATAAAATATGTTATGACCAAAATGGCATACTTCCATACTGGCCATAAGGGGATCTGGACTTATTTCACCAAAAGCATATACAATACCGGACAAAATTTGTGGAGCAATTGATTTCAAGCATGGAACAATAGGCAGCACTGGACTGTGATCCCAAGGAGAAAGGAAACATGCAATGAGCCCTATGATTGCCACAGCTTTCTGCCTAGAATTGGTTTCTGAACTATGGCATAGAGAGGGGGAACTCAAAGAGAACCGATAGGTATTGAAGGGATAAAAATCGGAATTTGGACTAAGTACCTATAATTTACAACTTACTACGTGTTATTAAATGACTAGAAGAGATCAAATGTCCTTAACACAAAGAAATGATTATGTAATGATGAATATGCTAATTATCCTGACTTGATAATTACACATTATACACAGGTATTGATCCTCAACTCTGCACCCCACAAATATGTATAATCCATTATATTTCAATAAAAAGAACAAAAAAATCAGAGTTTGGGGAGATCAAGAGACTAGAATTTGGAGGACAATGTTAGGAGGGCAATATGTAAAGAAGAGCTCTAGAAATCTGTACAGGGGTCCCCTTGAGACTTTGGCTGAATGCTAATATAATCATGGGTAGGGTAAAGCTCTACAAGTTTAGGACAAGAACTTTCAGGGAAAGAATTATTACCAGGGTACCAAGATCTGAGAAATTCCAAAAGTTCATATGAGTCGCAATCATTTCAGTTCTCAAAGCCTGTATTAGTCCATTTTGTGTTGCTATAACAGAATACACGGAACTGGGTGATTTATAAAGAAAAAACGAAATTCATTGCTTACAGTTTCTGAGGCTGGGAAGTCCAAAGTCCATCTGGTGGTCGCCAGAGTGACCTAGGGGTCTCACATTGCAAGACGGTGGAAGCAGAGAGCAGAGAGAGCGAGAAAGACAGACTCTCCTCTTCTTTTAAAGCCCTCAGAACCATGCCCGTGACCACCACTTTTAGTCCATTCACTATGGCATGGTCCTACAATCCAATCACCTATTTAAGGCTCCATCTTCAATTACCATAATAGGATTTCCCACCCTCTTAACAGTCACAGTGGGAGCAAAGATTCTAATACATAAACTTGGGGGACAAAATTCAAGCTTCAGTGAGTTTGGGGAGGACATAATTCAGTTCACTATAAAGCCAGCGGAAAGAAACCTAATTGAATACAGTGGGTGTTAAGTAAATACCCCCAAAGGGTAATAGCTTAGTAATGGATAGTAACCTGAGAGAGAAGGCTCTAGATTTGCTCTAATGAAGCTTAAAAAGTAACTCTTGAAAAGATCAAACTGGGTAACCCATAAATTAAAGACAGAGCAAAGTACAAAACGCTTAAAAGGAATACAAAAAAACAAACAACAACAAAAAGAACCACTAAAACTGGCCAGACTCTAATAAAACATTACTGGACACATGAAGGGGCAGGAAAATATGGCCAATAACTAGTAGGGCAATCAGTCCACAGAAACAGCCCCACAAACTTTAATTAAAGAGATGATTAAACTAACATATAAGAATGTTTAAAAAACTACAAGTATTATACCTACAAGGTTACTTCAGAAAGTTTGTGGATGTGAATCTTCCCATGAACTTTTGAAGACCCAGAATATGATCAATATGTTCAAGGATTTACAAAAAGATGAAAGTAATGAGAAAAAATATCAAAAAGAGGAAAATGGAAAGTCTAGAGATGAAAAATACAATACCTGAGATGAAACTATCACTAGATAAAATTAACAGAAGTTTAGACACTGAAGAATTTCTTCAGTGTCTAAAGTATAAGTATACTTGAAGATGCAGCAACAGAAAGTATACATATTGAAGCACAGAAGAAAGACTGAAAAAAATATTAACAGGACTCCAATGATCAGTAAAAAAATATAAAGCAGCATGACATATGTGTAATCAGAGTATTATATGAAGTGAAAAAATGGGAGGAAGAGAAACATTTTAATAAATGTGCAAATTTTCCCAAATTTAATGAAAACTATATTCCCATAGATATGAGCACGTAAATGAACCCCAACCATAATCAACAACAACAAAAATGACGCCAAGGTAGAGCATGATCAAATTGCTGAAAATCAGTGATAAATTCAGACTCTTACAAGTATCCAGAAAATAAAAAGACAAAGAATTACAGCAGGATTTTGTGTATGTACAGCAGAATTGTGTATAATAATATTATACACAATTTTTTTAAAAGACAGTGGAACAGTACCTTTAAAGTTCTAAAACTTAAAAATTTTAAATGTAGAATTTTATTTTTTATTTGTTTTTTGGCAGCTGGCCAGTACAGGAATCCAAACCCTTGACCTTGGTGTTTTCAGCACCATGAGCTAACCCCTGAATTTGATATCAGGAAAAATATCTTTCAAAATTGAAGGTGAAATAAAGAATTACATACAAAAACAAAACAGAGAACTCATCATCTGCAAAACCCACACAAAGGGAAATGTTCAAACCAACCAAAAAAACCTTTTCAAGCAAAAGGAATATGATACTGCTTGGAAATTTGAATCTACACAAAGGAATAAAGAGAATCAGAATGACCTTGTGAGAGTAAATGACCAACCAAAAAAACCTTTTCAAGCAAAAGGAATATGATACTGCTTGGAAATTTGAATCTACTCAAAGGAATAAAGAGAATCAGAATGACCTTGTGAGAGTAAATGTAGAAGACATTTCTTCTCATTTTAAAATGTCTTCAACAAGTATGTATGGGGTTGGTAATATAGGAAGAAGTAAAATATAAGAAAATATCACAAAGGATGGGAGGGGGAAATAGAAATGTAGTGTTGGAAGAGTTTGTACATTACACATAAAGTGGTATAAGTATTATTTGAAAGCAGGCTATGATAAGTTAAAAATTCATACTATACGCCCTAAAGCAGTACCCCCAAAGGAAAATCAAACAAAAGTGTACAGATAGACAATGGTAATATACATGACTTTTTAAAATTCAGATAATTTAAAAGAAGGTAGTAAATGAGGGCCAAAAAAAAGAAGAAGAAACAAATAGATACTTTTAAATTCAACCATAGTAATAATTACATTAAATTCAAAAGGACTAAACACTCCAATTAAAAGGCAGAAATTGTCAAACTGGATTTTGAAAAAGCAAGACCCAACTATATAATGGTTATATGAAAGTTATTTTTAAAATAAAGACAAAGCTAGGTTAAAATCAAATGGATAGAAAAAAGATATACCATGAAAACACTAAAGAAAACTGCTGGCTATAGAAGAAAATAAGCTAAAAAACCAAAATTCTCAGGGATGATGAGTTACATTTCACAATGATAGAGGGTCAATTCACCAAGAAGACATAAACATCTTAAATGTGTATCAACCTAATGACAGCTTGAAGAAAACATGCAAAAACTTGCAGAACTGAAAGGAGAAATAGATACATTTGTAATGTTTGTTGGCTATTTCAACACTCCTCTTTTAGGTAAGGATGGAACAAGTGGAAAGAAAAGAGTAATTGCATAGAAGACTCAAAGAACATTATCGACCAACATGATTTAATTGACATTTATGATCTTACACCCAAACACTGAAGGAAACTTTTTTGTCAAGTTGACATGGAACATTAACAAAGATAGGTAATATGTTGGTCCTTAACACAACCCTTAATATAGTTTAAAGGATAAAATCAAACAGATTTTGTTCCCTGACTAAAAGAATTAATTTAGAAAGGTAACAGAAAGATATCAATAACCAATAACAGAAAGATATCTAGGAAATTTCAATATATGTAAAGATCGAACAACATACTTCTAAATAACCTATGTGTCACAGAAAACCATAAGATTAGAAAATATTTTGAACTGAATGAAAGTGAAAACACAACATATCAAAATGTGTGAGATGCGACTTATGCAGTGCTTAAAAGAATACTACAAGCATTAGATATTAGAGACAAAGAAAGATCTAACATCAGTGACCCAAGCTTACATATTAAGATAGAAAAAGAATTCAAAATAAGTAGAAAAATGAAATTTTAAAGATAAAACCATGAATCAATAAAACACAAACAATAGAGAAAATTGATAAATCAAACTTTAATCCTTTAAAAAGATCAATAAAATTGATAAAACTCTACTTAGATCAAAAGATAAACAGGGAAGACACACATTTATCAGAATCAGGAATGAAGGAAGCAATGTGATTACAGATCCTGTAATTAAAACATTACAGGAATTGATAGAATTTGGATGTGTTGTTCCCCCAAAACTCATGTGGAAATCTGATCCCCAGTGTGACAGTGTTGGAAGCTGTTTGAGTCATGGGGACGGATTCCTCATGAACGGATTAATGCTCTCCCTGAGGGGTGGGGAACCTGAGTGAGATCTCTCTATATTAGTTCCTGCAAGAGCTGGTTGTTTTTAAAGACCCTGGCACCTCCCCGCTCTCTCTCTCTTGCTTCCTCTTGCCATGTGATCTGCTTGTACCCGCCAGCTGCGAAGCATCCTGAGGCCCATACCATAAGCAGCTGTCCCAGAACCGTAAGCCAAATAAACCTCTGTTCTTTATGAACTACCGAGTTCCAGGTATTCTGTTATAGCAACACAAAATGGACTAATACAGAAAATTGGTACCAGAGAAGTGGTGTGTTGCTATCCAGATACCTGAAAATGTGGAAGTGGCTTTGGAACTGGGTAATAGGCAAAGGTTGGAGGAGTTTGGAGGACTTAGAAGAAGACAAAAAGATGAGAGAATGTTTAGAACATCTTAGAGTTAAATGGTTAAATTGTTGTGACCATGCCTAGTTAATGGATTAAAAATGGTGGTCAGGGGTGTGTTTCTGAGGGCTTTAAAAGAAGAGGAGAGTCTGCCTTTCTTGCTCTTGCTCTCTCTGCTCTCTGCTTCTACCATCTTACAATGTGAGACCCCTGGGTCACTGTCACCACCACCAGATGGACTTTGGACTTCCCAGCCTCAGAAACTGTAAGCAATAAATTTCATTTTCTTATAAATACCCAGTTCCAAGTATTTTGATATAAGCAGCAGGAATGGACTAACACAGGAATTAAATGATATCAAGTTATAATAAAGAATATCGTTTTTGAAAAGACTTATGCCAATAAATTTGACAACAGGTGAAATGGAAAAAAATTCTTGAAAGATACAAATGACCACAACTGGGTCAAGATGAAACAGAAAATCTGAAAAGATATGAGGCAATAAAATAAATAATATTCTTAGATAAAAACAGTACACAATAATCTCCAGGCCCATAAATTCAATGATGAATTTTATCAAACATGTAAGAAAGGAGTAATATCAAATCTACGCATAATCTCTTAAAAACCACAGCAGAAGGGAACAATTTCTTATTCTTTTATGAGACCAAAAGTATTTTGGTATCATAAAAAGTATCTTGGTATCTTTTACTCTGATACCAAAATCAAACACAGACATTACAAGAAAACCATAAACGATATCCCTCACAAACGAAACCTTAATAAGCCTCTGAAAATAGAAATTTAAATATCACATACATAAAAAGAATAGTATGTCATGATCAAGTAGAGCTTATCCCGGGAATGCAAATTTAGCATTTGAACATCAACCAGTATAATTCACCATATAGACAGAATGTAAGAGAAAAACCATTTGATGATCTCAATAGGTACAGAAAAACGTTTGACAAAGTTTAACAGCCTTTGTGATAACGACCCTTACACTAAAAACAAGTGACCTTTCTCAGACTGATTAAGGGCACTTTCAAAAAATGTATAGCTATCTTCTTAATCATTAGTGAAAGAAAATGCTGTTTCTACAATTAGCAGCAATACATAAATGCCCATTTTCACCACTATTCTTCAATATTATACTGGTGGTCTTAGTGTGAACGGTGAGAAAAAAGATAAAAAGAATATAGGTTGGGGACTTTGCCTCTGGTCAAGATAGGGTAACAGAGACAGGATTTATCCTCCTGCCTGAAACAACTGAAAAACTGGACAAACTTTATGAAACAACAGTTCTCAAAACACTGGACAGCAGGCAACACAGATAAGATACAAATGAAGTAAGTTTTATGATTGCCCTAGCTTACTGCCTGGATTGATTTCCCAGGCTATGGCATTGAGAGTCAGTCTCCCTGAGATGAGGAAATAACTAGGAGCCACTGGGAGTCCAAAGCCATTAGGGTTCACAGGGCAGAGTATGAGAGCAACACAGAGAACTCTGGAGGTCTGCAGAGGGTCCATCCTGAGTATTCGGCTGAGCACTGGTCAGCATGTGCATGTGAGGAAAGTACTCAAGGCAGAGGACAGAGAGATTAAAACTCTTTCTGAAGCTCACACAATGCCAAGAGTAGTGCTCGCTTCTATCAAACCAGAGGGCGAAAAAAACTTCATGTTGCAGTGGATGTATAGGGAGAAATAAACACTTATTCTCTATACTCACACTCGGCTCTGAATACTTCTGTAACTAGATGTGTGAGGGGTTTTCCACATCAAGCAATTCTTCAATTCTCTATGGACACCAATGGGGCATCTTACAATTTAACTCAATTCCACCTGGAGATAGCATCAGATCCCACAAGTTAAAGGCTCACTCCCACAAGACTACCCCCACTTCGGACACCAATCAAAAGTCCAGGTTGTCACCTGTGCTTCTGACTGCCTGTAAATCAGAGGTTTCACAAATCCCTCTGTGGATTCAGTCATTCACCAGAATGGCTCCCAGAATTCAGGGAAACACTTTACTTACATTTACTCATTTATTATAAAGGATACAACCCAGGAACAGCCCGATGGAAGAGATGCACAGAGCAAGTGATAGGGAAAGGGATGTGGAACTTCCATGCTGTCACGAATTCCTATTATTTTGTTGCCTCAGCATTCATTTTGAATATAGGTTTATCTTTCTCATACCAGAAGCAGGGTTTAGTCACTCTTGACACCATTTCCAATTCTCCACCTCCTTCCAGTTCCTCAAGGTAATCAATCCAGACATCTGCCTTATACAACTATCTCTGGGTGACCACCTCCCTGTGGGACAGCTAGATACAACCTGCTTCTCCTGCCCCACTGATCCCCAACCCTGCATGGACTGTATGGGTAAGCCACAGTGTCCACCTCTCAGTCACAGTGTAACTCCACAGAACTCACGCCTGCTTCCTCTAAACCCACCAATCAGAATTCCCTGAGGAAAACACGATTGGGTAATACCCTGGACCCCAATAAAGGCCTCAGACCACAAGTCTCTCATTCTTTCCTTCTTGCTCCCCACCCACTGGTTGAGCACCATGTCTGGGATTTAACCACTTCTTATGGACCTATGAGGCATGCTACTCTCTTCTCTCTGGAATCTATAAATAATAAACTGCTTCTGTTGTTTCCTGTGCTTTGTTGAGTTGTCTCCTTTATCTCACCTGACCAATGCACCTGAACCTAGCTTCTTTCCTGGATAGGGCTCTCCTAGAGAGTGGCTATCCTTGTAGGAGTAAACTGGAGACAGTTCAGATAAGAGCTACCAGGGTGTCTGCCAGTATAAACAAGTTTCCTGTGAGAGGGACACCTGGTCACAAATCAAACACTTACACGTTAGGCCATCTGGGAGGACAAGGAAGTAATGCGTGAAAGGCACATTGTGAACATCCACAACCAAGTTCCTGATGCCCAGTCAGAGCAGGGATAGAGTTTACAGCCCTGAGAGTGTTTACAGAGTTTATAGCCTCTCTTGAGAGAGACCTCAAAACAAAATTAGGAAAAAACAAACCACAACACATGTCCTCTCTGGGTGTGCCACCCTCTCAGCAACCCCGTATATTATGTAGGCATGCTTGATTAAATCATTGGCCATTGGTGATCAACTCAGGCTTCAGCCCTATCTCCTCCATGGAGGTTGGGAGGTTGGAGCTGAAAGTTCTAACTTTCTAATCACTTGGTTGTTTCTTCTGGCAATCGGTCCCCATCTTAAGGCTATCCAGGAGCCCCCAACTACTAATCATGTCGTTAGCATACAAAAAGACACATTACATCAGAGATTCCAAGGATTTTAGGAACTGTGTGCCAGGAAATGAGGGCAGAGACCAAATATATATTTCTTATTCGGTCATAGAGGTTATTGAGTAGAGTACTCAAGGTAGAGTACTCAGATGTGTTTTGCCTCTGTAGAAAAATTAGTTTTAGACTAAAAGTTGCTGTGGTACACCTAGCAAAGCTTAAAACAACACCTGAAAGGATCAAGCTGTTTTCAGTTAACCTAACTGTGACCCAGGGTAAAGCTCAAGAATATTTATAGGGACAAAAAAATATTCAGCAAGTAACAAGATAAAATATACAGTGTCTGACATCCAATCAAAAATTACTAGACTACCTACAAGAAACCCACTTTAAATATAAGAATATAGTCATGCTATGATCTATAAAGATATTCCAAGCTAACACTAATCAAAACAAAAATGAAGTAGCAATATTAATATCAGACAAAATAGATTTTGGAGAAATGAATATGACAACTGATACAGAATGTCATTTCATAATGGGAAGGGGGCCAAATAGTCAAGAGTATATAACAATCCTATATACTTTTGCATGTAATAACATAGCTTCAAAGTACATGAACCAAAAACTGATGAAACTCCTAGGGAAAATAGAAAACTCTGATTATAGTTGAAAATTTTTGTTCCCCTGTTTCTATATCGATAGGACAAATAGATAGAAAATCAGTAAGGCTGTAGAAGACTTGAACGATATAATCAACTTACTTTAATTGCAGTTGATAGAACATCACATCCAATGGAAGCTGAAAACATATATTTTTTAAGTACACATGACCTTTTTATCAAGACAGATTATATCTTGGGCCATAAAACAAATCGCAATAAATTTAAAAGGATTCAGTTTATACAAAGCATGTTCTCTCACTACAACAAAACTAAATTAAATATAAATATGAAAGGATATTTGAAGGTTCCCAAATATTTAAAAACTAATTAACACAATTCTAAATAACCCAGAGGTCAAAAAAGGAATAAAAATGGAAATTAAAAAGTATTTTTGAATGGAATAAAAATAAAAACACAGCATATAAAAATTTGTGGGAAGCAGTTAAAGCAGTATTTAGAGAGAGATTTATAGTATAACGTAGTGCCTATATTAGAAAAGAAGGAAAGTCTCAAATCATCTCTGTGATCTTCACCTTAAAAAATAGAAAAAGTAGCAGATGAAACTCAAAGTAAGCAGAAGAAAATGAATAATAAACATCAGAATGGAAATCAATGAAAAAGAAAACAAAAATAATAGGGGAAATAAATGAAACTAAAAGCTAGTTTTTTGAGGAGATCGATAAAATTCAGAAAACTTTATCCAAACTGATAAGGAAAAAAAAAAACAAGTCAGAAACTACTTATTTCAGGAAAGAGACATGTGACATCACTACAGATGCTACAGATATTAAAAGGATAATATGGAAATATTATGACCAACTTTATACCCATAAATTAAACAATGTAGAGGAAAGGGCAAATGCCTTCAAAGGCATAAACCACTGAAGTTCACCCAAGAAATATTTAAACTGAATAATTTTGTTTCTATTAAAGAAATTGAATTTCTTGTTGAAAACTTTCAACAAAGTTAACTCTAGACCTAGATGGCTTTGCTGGAGATTAACGAAAGGGGTATGAAGACATTTTTGGGGAGGGCACGTGGAGGTGATGTTCCATCTTCATTATTTTAACTGTAGTGATGCTTTCATGGATGTATATAAGCATATGTCAATATTTATAAAATTATACATTTTAAATATGTGCTGATATTATATGTGAATTCTACTTCAATAAAACTATTCAAAGTTACCAGAAATTACATCCTTTGCAACTATTATAGTTATGATGAAAAATTCTAGATGATCACCGAAAAAATATGAGATAAAGTACATATTTCAAAAAAGCAAAAATGTTTGAACCACAACTGTTACCAGAAATTACATCCTTTGCAACTATTATAGTTATGATGAAAAATTCTAGATGATCACTGAAAAAATATGAGATAAAGTACATATTTCAAAAAAGCAAAAATGTTTGAACCACAACTTCAGATCATTCCCAAGCAACTAGATTGACTCCCATTCTGACTGAATATAACCCTTCAGTCTCTCCTAGTAGGTATTTTGGGCCAGCTGCTGCTTCTAGCATGGTTTAACGTTTTGTTTTTGGAGAAGATTGAACAAACCTGTATAATGCCAGGGTTCATAAACAGCTTTTTCACAACAAATGATAGTTTTATAATAAATATAAACTCCCCCAATTTATTAAAGTCCAACTCATGACTTCCACTTTTGCCTCCTTTCCTATTATAAAGATCATGCTTTTTCTTTATGAACGCCTGGTAGCTACCACACTGGGTAATGGGATTAGCAACACTTACCAACTGGTCTGGGTTTGTGGTGATTCTGCTGACTCAGTCTGCAGCTGGTATGTCCTGAAAGAACTTTGAAAATGGAGACCTCACCCAGGGGTCTGCTCTTCCCCAGCATTTACCATTCAAAGACTTTTCAAAACAGATGACTCCAATTTTGAAGGTAATTCAAAGTTTAGCACCATGAAAAATGCATGTTTACATCATGTGGGGAAATTTACAAAAAGAAAAAAGGCATCTTTATTCAAAAGTTCCTCAGACTATATCTATGTCAGTATAGAAAATTTTTTCCAAAGGAGCATTTCAAATACTACTTTTAATATTGTATTTATTCTTACATGATTAGTGTTTATAATAGCATATGTGTATGTTTTGTTTTATTTTTATCATCAATTTTATAAAGTATGAAATGATTCTTTAGGGGTGAAGGTCTCATTTAAAATAATATACCCATAGAACAGAAGGATTTTACTTATAAAGTCTTGACTTTCAACTATCAGCCTAGAACTAAATTTGTATGGTTGATTCTGTTCTAAAGGAGATTCTAGATGAGCTCTAGAAAGACTTGCTGTGCCTCAGTTTTCACATCAGTAAAAAATAAGGAGATTGGGTTCAATGAAGTCCAGTATTCCTTCCAAACCACAATGCTCAACTCATCATTTTCTAGGATTAATACCTGTGTTTCGAGGTTTCTTCCTCTTCACAGTTTAGTTCTCATTCTCTTTCTTGCTCTTAATTATGCTTCCATTACTCGCTCCTGCTATGTTTGACAAGTACTCTTCGGAATTAACCAGCTTTCTTCCTCATATTCCTTCCTATATTCCTCGTGTTCATACCTACAGATAGAAAATCCAGTTAATTTTTTAATTGTATTTTCTCTGAAATTAATGACATTTCTTATTAGTGTTATCATTGCTCTTATCCTGTTGAAATAACCATACCATGCCTAGTCAAGTTCTATCATGATGTATTAAGAACATATACATTACAGATCACTAAAATCATTAACACTGTCACTAACAGTATCACAAATACAGATCACTAACACGACCTGATTTCAAGATTTGTTATAAAGCTATGGTAATTCAGACAATACAATTCTGACATAAAGATAGACAAACAGATCAATGGAACAGAACAGACATTACAGAAATACATTTGTACATACATGGACAACTGACTTTTGACAGAGGTACAAAGACAATTCAGTGGAGAAAGGATAGGTTTTCAACAACTGGTGCCGGAACACTTGCATATCTATGGGATACTTCATAAAGTTCATAGGACATAAAACTTTAAGATTGTATGAATCCTTCCATGAACTTTTTGAAGTCCCCTCACATAAGTAAAAATATTAACTTCATTCCATACTTCATATCATATACAAAAGTTAACTCAAAATGGATCATAGACCTAAATGTAAAACCTCAAACTATTAAATTTCTCAGAACAAAACAGGACAAAACCTTTATGACCTTGGGTTAGGCATAATCTTAGATATAACACTGAAAATACAATCTATCAGGAAAGAAATTGATAAACAAATTTCATTAAAATTAGAACTTCTGCTCTTTGAAATACATTGTTAAGAAAATGAACAGCAACACACAAACTAGGAAAAAATATTTGCAAATCATATATCTGATAAAGGACTTGTATACAGAATACATAAAGGAACTTCAAAATGTTTGTGGAAAAATAAAATTAAAAGATAATATGAATCTTTCCATGAACTTTTTGAAGTACCCTTGTATATAGTACTCTCACAACTTAATAATAAGAAAGCAATTGACCCACTAAAAAAATGGATGGTAGATCTGAACAGTTACTATAGCAAAGAAAATATACAATTGACAAATAAGCACATGAAAAGAAGTTCAGTGTCATTAGTCATTAAGGAAATGGAAATTAAAACCATAATGAAATAACACATCTTCTGGAGTATCTAAAATTTCAAAGACTGACCATACCACATATTTTCCAGGATATGGAGCAACTAAAACTCTCATACACAGCTGGTGGGACTGTAAAATGGTACAGCCACTGTGGAAAACAGTTTGGCCCTTTCATAAAAAGTTGGACATACACCTACCATGTTACTCAGTCATTCTGCATCTAACTATTTACCTAAGAGAAATAACAGCATTTCTTCAATTTAAAGACTTGAACACGAATGTTCACACAGAATTTATTTTTAACTGGAAAAAAATGCAGATGTTTGTCAAGAGGAGAATAAATGGATAAAAGAATTGTGGTATATCTATACAGTGGAATACTGCTCAGCAATAAAAGAGAATAAACTAATAATATATACTCCCACACGGGTGAATCTTTAATTCAGGACCAGCTACATAATTTGTGGGACCCAGTGTAAAATAAAAATGCGGGTCATCTTGCTTATAAATTATTAAGAATTTCAAAACAGTGACAGCACAGCATTTAACCAAGTATTGAGCCCTTCTAAGGGCAGGGCTCTATGGGACTGCACAGGTCACATGACCATGAAGCTGGACCCACTCAAAAGAATTATCCTGAGTGAACACAAAAAACAAAAAAGAACACATAATATACTATTTATGTAAGGCTCTTGAAAATGCCAACAACTCTGTAGTGATAGAAAGCGGATTATTGATCGCCTGGGTTGGGATAGATTACAAAAGGGCATGAGGACGCTTTTTAAAGTGATGAATATGTTCACTATCTTGATTGTGGTGAAGGTTGCACAGAAGATATATGTCAAAACTTATTAAATGATACACTTTAAACATGCAGTTTACTGTATGCCAATTATACCCCAATGAAGCTGTTAAAAATTGCAGAACATTAGTGAGCCTTTGAGAAGAATTTTTTAAAATATGGTTCATGATCTCTTATGTGCATTTCTTCTTCATGGACAAAACGTATATAAGTGTATGTTATGTAAAGCAGAAAACAACTCATAATTAAATTCTTAATGAATGATATATCATCAGTATAAACTGTTGGAGCTGGGGAAGAATAAGGATCCCATATGAGTTAAAGTGGCAAGGGAAAGACACTTAAAAGAATTGGTATTTAATGCTGCCTTGGAGTGAATGACATTTATGTAAACAAGGAAGAAGGGAAAACAGCAGTTTGAGGAGAGTGAAAAGAACGGAGATTTGGCTTAAAGTCTATCCAGGCCAGTTTATGGACAATGAACAGACTTGTCTTCCTGGATCAAAGGGTTTTAATGGCAGGTACAAAGAGATAGTGTTCCATTGGCCCCTCTTGGGCTCAAGTTATAACAGAGAACTCTGAATGCCTTTATCTTAAAGCTGATCCTTATATCAGGAAAATAATATGATGTTTGACAAATCAAACAAGGTTATTTATAAGGTGCTATTCCAAACCTTCTTTGCCCTCAGCACACCTTACTCTCAATGAGGCTATCTACCTCAGTTTTCTTTGCCCTGCTTCAAAAATCTATCCCCATTTCTTTATTTC
>NW_007729371.1:30925-31420 GCF_000696425.1 Galeopterus variegatus | reverse complement strand
TGCTTCAAAAATCTATCCCCATTTCTTTATTTCTGTCTGAGAAAGAAGGATCTTTTCTGTTTTTGAAACCTAATCTCTCCATCCGTCTTCTCAATCCTTTACCCTCCCACTGTCAGAGGGATCTTGCTTCAAAAAACAGCCTATCTCAAATAAACAATCAATCTCTCCCTCTTTGTGGCACCTCCAGCAAATGAACAACAAATAAAAATCTTCTTTTGATTCTGTTGTTGTCTCAAGATATCTCATTCATCCCACACTTCAGTGAAACCAAAGCCATCTTCTTTCCAATGACTGTTGCGACCAGCCTCATTCTGGCATTTGTTACTTCTCTCCTGGGCTATAACTGTTCTTGTTTCCTGCATCCCTTCATGCCAATCTATTCAATACATTGCTGCCAAATTAATCTTTGAAAAAAGTGTTTCTTCAGTATGATTTTCCTCCTTACAAGTTTTTAGACACTCAACACTTTTAAAATAGAGTGGTTCTCATTATCTC
>NW_007729371.1:29079-30876 GCF_000696425.1 Galeopterus variegatus | reverse complement strand
ATCAGCCTGCAATATCCTCTCACAATCTGTCTGTTGAAATCATACTCATTCTTCAAGTATTCATAGTGATTTTGTGCACGAAGGCTTTTCTGATCCTCTAAACAAGCTACATTTTCTGACAGGTCTTTAACTTCCATAGCACTTTGTGATTCTTTTCAAATTTATTTTACTCTGCATTTGATAATAGAACATGGAATTTGGAGTCAAGAAGACCTTCAAAATCACTGCTTTAATAAGCAGTGCTTACGACCTTGGGCAAATTACTTAACCACTCCAGTCTTCATTGAACTCATTTGTAAAATGTGGATAATGATATCTACCTAGAAAGAATGGTGTGTAGATTAAATCACCTAAAGTGTCTGAGACATAAGAGGTATCTTACTAACATGTTTTGGAATATGTTTATTTGTATGATCTTCTTATCCACCATAAAATACTATTAGCGTCATGAGGCTGGGCCCCACTTTTTGTTCATTTTGGTGTCATCTATTTGTACATAGTATGTAGTAAATTATTCACTTTTTAAAGGCACAGCTTTACAAATCTGTTGACATGTCATTTATTTCTAGGGTACTTAAAAGTTGTTTTTTCCTTTTTATTTATTTATTTATTTTTCACCTGGCTGGTATGGGGATCTGAACCCTAGACCTTGCCAAAATGTTATTATATTGAACTTTGTAAAAAGGATAATCATTGTGAAAATGAGGTACATCTCATGTAAGATTCGATGTTTTAAGGGAATAATTGATTGGAAGGGAAACTATTAACTTCAAAATACAAACTGATTCTGCCACCAATGGGTAATTTGTTAAATATATTAATAATACTGTAAATTTTACACCTTGAAATAGTTATTATATGTGGGATTTTCAACCCTAAGTAATAATTTATGCACAAAGAAATGTATTCATTTTATGTTTAATATGATGAGTTTTGACAAATGTATATACCTGCGTAACCACCACAATTAACATATTGAACATTTAATTATCCCCACATGAATTCTTGAGTCTATTCTTAGTTTATCCTCCCCACCTCAACCCCAGACAACAACTTTTTTGTTTTCTGTGACTATAGATTAGATTTTCTTTTCCTAGAGTTTTACATAAAAGTAATCATTCACTATATAATATTTCGTGTCTGGCTTCTATTGCTCAGCATAAAGTTTATGAGATTCATTCATGTTGCAGGTACAGTCACTTTTTCCTTTTTATTGCTGAGTAATATTCCTATGAATACACTACAATGTGTTTATCCATTCATGTGTTGATGAACACATGGTCTATTTTTAGTTTGTGGCTACTATGATTAAAGCTGCTATGAACATTTGTGTCTAAGTCATTGTGTGGAGATGTGTTTTTATTTCTCTTGGTTAAATACCAAGAATAAAATTACTGGGTCATATGGTAAATAACTGCATATTGATCTTTTAAAAAAATTGTCAAATTGTTTTCCAAAGCAGTATTTTCTTTAGTCTTGTAGGAGAATGCCAGTTGCTCCACGTCCTTGCCAGCATTTTAAAATATTAGCCACTTCATTGGTTATATAGTGATTTTTCATTGTGGGTTTAATTTGCATTTCCCAAATGACTAATAAGGTTGAGTACCTTTGCATGTGCTATTGGCCATTTCTATATCTTTTTGTGATGTTTCTATTAAAATCTTTTGCTCACTCAAAAGAATCAGATTGTTTTGTTGAGTTGTAAGGATGTATTATATATTTTGGACACAAGTTCCTTGTCAGATACATGTACTCTGAATATTTTCACTTTTTTTTTGTCTTTTTTTTTTTTTTTTT
>NW_007729371.1:26248-28367 GCF_000696425.1 Galeopterus variegatus | reverse complement strand
CGCCGCCGCGCTCCCAAGCGGCGCACTGTAGCAGTGCGCCACCGGGCCGGCCCAATATTTTCACTTTTTAAATGCTGTTTTTAGGAGAGCAGACATTTTACATTTTGATGAGGCTCAATCTTTTTTTCTTTTTATGATTAGTGCTTTTTTCTTTTTTGTACCTAAGAAATCTTTGTCTTACTCAAGTCACAAAGATTCTGCTACGTTTTCTTCAAAAGTTTATAATTTTAGCTTTTATGTTTAGGGCTATGATCTGTTTCAAGTGAATATTCATCTATAGTGCAAGGTGAGGGTCATGATGAAATTTTTTTGCATGAATATCCAATGGTTCCAGCCTATTTATTGAAAAGATTATACTTTTCAAATTGAATTACCTGATTTCTTAGTTGACTATCAATTGACTATATAAGAGGGCACTTCAAAAAGTTTGTGGAAAAATAGAATTAAAAGTTATACAAATCTTTCCATGATTTTTTTGAAGCACTCTTGTATATAAGGGCCTATATCTGGACTCTGTTCTGTTTCATTGACCTATATGTCTCTATGCCTACCACACTGTATTGAAAATTGTAGTTTTATAGTAAGTCTTCAAATCAGGTATGAATGTGCTTCAGCCTTGTTCTTCCTGTGCATTTCCCTATAAATTTTAGAATTAGCTTGTGAAATTTAAAAAAAAAAATGCTGCTGGGATTTGGGAAGAATTGACATTTTAATAGTATTGAGTTGTCCAGTTTATGAACATGGAATAGCTATTTATTTAGATCTTTCATTTCTCTCAGCAGTGATTTATAGTTTTTAGTGTACAAGTCTTGCACATATTTTATTAAACTTATCCCTACAGAGCTCATGTTTTTGGATACTGACGAACACTACATGGTTTTATTTTTAAGTTTATTTTCCAGTTCTTCTTTGCAGATATGTAGAAAAACAATTGATTTTTATTACGTGGACCTTTGTATCGTGTCACCAGTTCCACTAGCTTTTTCCTTAGGATTCCTCAGGATTCCTAGGATTTTTAAATTATGCAATCTGTCATTTGTAAATAAATTTTACTGCTTTTCTGATTCAAATGCCTTTTAGTAGGGGTTCATAGTTTTCATCAAATTTGAACAATTTTCGGCCATTATTTCCTTGCCAGGGGTGCCTTAGACTCCCCTTTCTCCCCCCCTCCCCCTTCTCTATTGGAATGTCTTCCTCGAAGTTTTCTAAGTTCTTGGTGCCACCTAGGAGAGGAGTCCAGAACCGAGACCTTCATAGACCGGGTTCTCGTTTCTCCCCTTTGGTGCGTTCTCCGACCCTGTACCCCTCGCGTGGGGTCGACTCGGTATCCTGAGGAGCTCCCAGGACTGGCGTCCGGGTGGGCGTCCAGCGGTTCTCGCCTGCCCGTGGCTGATTCGGGGTGACAAACTGTTTCTGGCCTGCTTTTTGTACGTGTTTTTTCGTACATGATTTTAGTTAAATCCCACAATAACCCCATGACGTAGATTTTTTATTATTATTCCCACTGAGGAAAATGAGGCATAGAGAGGTTAAGTTGCCCAAGTTCCCACAAGTAATACAACAAGTGGAGACAGGAATTTGGAGTTGAATTTCAGTAATCTGACTCCAGAGCCTTCTTAACTGCAGGCTTTAGGGGGAAAGAGAAAAGAGCTTTTAGGAGAGAGAGAGAAAGAAGAAAGAAAAAAAAAGGAGAGAAACAAAGAATGGAGGGCAGTGGGATATCCCGGCCAGAAAGTGTTCTTATTAGCCCAATGGCTAGGTTGTCTATATCTGTTCAAACTTTCTTTTTTTGATATCCTGTCATGTCTTCCTTCCTCCAGCTCTTCTATTATGTCCAACATTCTGCGCTGCGTTGAAATCAATGCCCACAGAATCCACAAAAGCGGCACAATCTTATGTCCCACTTACCTTCTACATGCCCCATTGTCCACTAAAAGTGAAACAGGGCGAAGTGGGCGCTTCTTTTTCAGAAGCTCTTAAGAATGAGTCTTGGGCGGGAAATCCCTCTCCCTGTCGCGGTATCCAGAAACCACTTACAAAAGGCTGGACGGGGCAGGGCTACGCCAGGTCCAGGTGCGCCCCGTCTGTCCCGACTCAATGCACTAGACTGGCAAGGCGC
>NW_007729371.1:15957-24626 GCF_000696425.1 Galeopterus variegatus | reverse complement strand
GGGGGTTTTTTTTTTTTTTTTTTTTTTTTTTTAAACTTCACCTTATGGAATCATGTCACTCGTGTCCAGCATCTTTATGTCCCCACAGTCCATTACTGATACCCTGTACTTTGATTTCTGGCTTTGAGTATGACTTCCAAGTTAAGATGACACAATGACTATCGCTCTTCAAAGAGCTGTCAAAGTGATTTCTGTGTGAACTGCGTTTCAAAACCTGTTGGGAAAATGCTTTTCCGTTTTTAAATCGCATTACCTATTAAAAAAGTGATTTTCCCATTAGCACACGGAGTATTATTAACCAATATAAATGTGGGGAAAAGTTTAATATTTTAAAATGTTCTCCAGTGATTATTGAAAAATGTGATTGACAAAGACTTAGTAAAACTTCGAGAAGGGTATTGAGTATGTAATTATGTGTTTAGCGCGACATACTGAATCCCAAGTACAATTCATAAAATATATATTAATTATTTAGGAATCACTATGCACCAGGGACTTTGCTAGTTGTTTTAGATGTATTATCTCATTTTCAGTCCTCTACAATCCTGTGAGGGGTACGTGGATATTACATTTTATAGATTTGGAAACTGAGGCACAAAGAGGTGAAGTCTCTTACTCAAGATCACAGCTGGCAAGTGTCAGACATAAATTTCAACCTCGACTTACTCCAGAGCCATGCTGCTTCATCTTTCTGCTTTCCTAACTTTTATAATCTTGAAAGGAGAGAATCATATATTCAAAACAACTGGAGAACAATTCAGTACTCACCGTGCGCTGCTGCCTTTAGATGAGGTAGGGACGGAAAGAATTCTCTGTCCTCTGTGATAGTCTCATCTGGTTAGTAAACATTTTTGAACACCTGCCATATGTTAACTGGTTGGCTGTCCCTTTTCTTTCCAGTCCACTCTCCATTTTGAAGACCAAGTTACTATTTCAAAAATGAAAATCAATGCATTACTCCAGTTTAAAGCCTTTAGTGACCCTCTATCACTCCCCACCTTAATCTAAAGAACTTAGGCTGTGTGTCATTCAAGGCCATTTGCCATACACTCCCCGATTCCCCTTTCCAGTTTTCTTGCATTTGAAATCTCCTGACTCACCGTTCCCTCAAAGCACCATGCATGTTCACGGCTCTCTTCCTCTTTGCTCAGGTTGTTCACTCTTTGTGTCATGTCCTCCTAATTCATGGGAAGATGACATCTAACCAAGTTAACCTCTTTCAAGTTTTCTAAATTTCCCGCCTCACCTAGAGCAGAATTAAATAGTTTCTTTGTGTTCTCTCGCTTTATTTGTGTCCTTCCTATGCTTCTCCAGCAAATCAGGACTTGTCTTAAACCTGTGTCTCTCTCTCTCTCTGCCTATATTGAGAAGGTCCCTTGTGGTTTTCATAAGGCAAGAGTCACTGAAATGGAATAATTCATGTAACTAACTCTTTGGAGGCTCTCTAGAGGCATTGAGATTTGAAGAAGGAACAGGGTTTGCATATGTAGAGGAGAGACATTTCAGGTGAGATAAATTCCAGACATAGGCATGAAATGCAAGCCCAGTATATTTTCTTGATTGAACTGGAGGATTGGTGTTGGGGGATAGTGGAAAATAAGGTTGGAGAAGTTGTGTTGTTGAAATTGGGACAAAAACATTTACATTTACTCTGATAGATAGCAGAGGGTTAGCTGAGGTTCTTTTTTGTCATTTAATTTGCTTATTTCTCTCTTAGCAGAACAGTGGAGTGTTCATTAATTTTTTTCAAATAATTTTGAAAACAATAAAATAGCATTTAAGAAATATCATAAATGTTTTCTTAAATGTAAAAAAGGACTTGTCTAATTATATAAGCCAAGCACAACCTTTCATTTTTCCTTTTTATCTTTCATTTGAGTATCTAACCTACACATTTTTACTCATATCTCCATTCTCAGGGAGGCTTTACCTGGCCATTTTCATTCAGATAGTGACCCAAATACTAACATTCTTTATCTCCCTTATCTGTTTTATTTTTCTTATTTCAGTTATTGTCATATAACTGTACAATATCATTTACTAATTCATCTCTGCTTATTGTCTGCCATCCTCATTAGAGTGTAAGCCCTATCAGGCACTTAGTAAATATTTATTGAATGAATGAATACATATTTTAGAGCATTGTTGTTACAATGTCTGCTCTATTGTGTATTCTCTTATTTTCACTTAAAAGTCTATTAAGTATTTCTGTATAGTTTTCCTGATTACGCTCTTTCCTGATTATGTCAGAGTGTATAGAGTTAATGTACAATAACGGATTAAATCATACCCCTAATGACATTTTGCTTTCGTTTGTTTTTGCTGAGTTAGTGGCTTATGAAAAATTCACAGTACTACAATTATATCTTTAAAGGATGTAAGGATTTTTATGATACTTGCTCATTATAGGTTCTTGACTGGGAAGTGAGCATTTCTCTTTCTCTTTGGTTATTTTTTGTTGTTGTTCTTTGTTTTGCAACAAACACTTTTGAGCTGGTATTTGTAAGTACCTTGTCCTAAATCAAGTGGGGAACATAAGATAAATGTTTTAGGCCATGTCCTAGAGGTAGTGTAACCTGGGGCATTTATATATAAACAACAATTGCAATTAAAGACAGAATGAGATAAGTGCTCCACAGAGGTGTCAGAGGACAGACAAGTAGGAAGAATCAGAGTAAAGCTTGGTGGGGGAAATCATAGTATTTAAACTGTGCTTTGAAGGATGAGTAGGACTTAATAGGCATAGATGAGGAAGCAGCATGACTTAGGGTACAGAGATGCAAACTTGCTAGACATCCATTGAGGCAACAACAAATGGACCTGAAGTATAGAGTGGGAAATGAAGGTGGGCAGGAAGTTTGGGCCATTGCTTAGGGCGTTAGATGCCTTGCTAACAGGTTTGAATTTTAATCTGTAAATAGTATAGAAAGGTGTTGATTAAAGGTTGTCTCACTCCTTTGGGAAACCTTGGACAAGTTACTTAACCCCTCTAACCCTTAGCCTTCTCATCTGTGCCATTAGAGCAACACAGCTACTTTGCTAGATTTTCACGGGCAATAAAGATATGGTGGATATGAAATTCTTAGCAGGGTGTCTAATGGATGGTGGATGCTTAAAATTTCAATTCCTGTCCCTAGTGATTAATTTAAAATTTCACTTCTTTTTTTTTTTTTTTTTTTTGTCTTTTTGCGTGTCCAGCAACGGATCGCAACCCTCAGTGTCGCTCCCGTACCAGACCGGGGACCGGCAACGGGATCGCAACCCTCGGCGTTGCCCCCGCACCTCGCTCAGCCAGTGAGTGGGAACCGGTCTGTATGTGGGATCCGAACCCTCGGGCGGGAGCGCCGCCGCGCTTCCCAAGTAGTGCGCCACCGGGCCGGCCCTAAAATTTCACTTCTTGCAGAAATAGAAACTATTTACGATATTTTCACAGTTTACATAGTGTGACTTAATAGAGGGACAAACCCAAGGTCCATGGAAAGATTTGTGTTATCTTTCAATTCTGTTTTTCCACAAACTTTCTGAAGTACCCTTGTATTTTACTTTTGAGGAGAAGAGATGATATGGATCTACCACAATTTGTTTATCCATTTATCTGTTGGACATTTAGGTTCTTTATAGTTTTTGCTATTACAAATAAAGTTATTCATGTATAAGTCTGTATATGGACATATGCTTTCAATTTTCTTGGGGAACTACCTACAATTGGAGTGCTGGGTCATATGGTTGTCACGTATTTAATTTCTTAAGAAACTGCCATGCTTTTTTCCAAAGTAGTTGTATCATTTTACCTTCCCACTGGCAGTGAATGAGACTTATAGTTGCTGTATATCCTCACCAACATAAGTGTATCGTGTTACCTCACTGTGATTTTTTCATTTCCTCAGTGACTAATGCTAATGATACTGAGTATCTTTTCATGTGCTTACTTGCTAATTGTATATCTTCCTGGGTATAGTGTCTCTTCAAATCTTTTGCCCATTTTTTTCTTTAATGTGTTGTTTGATTTCCTATGATTGAATTTTTTATACAGTCTGGATACAAGTCCTTTACCAGATAGGTGATTTGCAAATGTTATCCCAGCTGTGGAGATTTCATTCTCTTAACAGTGTCTCTCAAAGAGCAGATGGTCTTAATCTTAATGGAGTCCAATTTTTCAGGCTTTTTTTTTTTTTTTTTTTAATGAACCTGTCAGCTTAACTCTATTGGCATGAGTGCTTGTGTGCAACCAGTTGAAACTCTCATATTGGCTGCTAAACTCAAGTATAAATTTCGTCTAGGAAAGGCAGTTTAGAGGTGTTTCAAATATATATTTCACAACATATGAAAGTACAAGTTGGATGAAAGTTGAAGATCATCTCTCATACAAGCCTCCAAATGGTTTACTAAAAAAATTGGAAATGACAGAATATTATAAAGAAGAAATGACAGATTAGAATATTACTAATAACTATTGAAATAATGGATCATCAATGAATACTAGCATCACAGAAGAAAGGGGTGACCAGAAATTATGTGCTTCTTATAGAAGTACCCCAAACAACCTATGAAGTAGCCTTGCCAGAAAATCAAATGTGAATCTGATCAAGTCCCTGGAACTACCTACTAATTTACAGGAAGTGCAGGGGAAAGAACATAGTAAATAACATGTGGGTATCCAATTAGCAAAATCCAGACCTAGGATAACTTTGCAGGATAAACCACCCAGTGTCTTCAACAGACAAATTGCAAAAAGAAAAAGAGGGAAGGAGGGAGTGAAGCTGTAGATTAAAAGAGTCATAAAAGATATACTAACTACAATGTATGAATCTTATTACAATTGTGATTTTAAAAAAATTATGAGACAGTTGAGGCAATTTGTACCCTGGCTCTATGTCTTGTGATACTAAGAAGTTATTAAACTTTTTACATGGTATAGTGGTGTTACAGTTCCCTGAGGCAAAAACTATATCCTGTTTAATGTTCTAGCATGTAGCTTAGTGCCTGGCTCAGCAATACATGTAGAACCTGATGAATGAATAAAATGAATAAATAAATGAATTAAACAAGCAAGCAAGATATCTTGTACGTATGGAGCGAGGTTTTTTTTTGTTTGTTTTTTCTCCCCCTAAGAGAGCCCCCCCTTTCTCCCTCCCTCCCCTCTGGCTGGGCAGTACTGGGATTAGACCCTGGACCTTGGTGTTATCAGCAGCACATCAAAGAGAGGCTATTTCATGAAGGACTGAGTGTATCTATTTGGGTTCATATAATCAATCATCCTGGCATATTTAAAAAAACAAAATAGAGAACATTCCAGAAAAGAATTCCTAATTGCAGAAATTCCAGCTGCTTTTGGATTTTTTGTTTTGTTGCAGTTACTAAACTGATGGATGAAGGAATTCAAACTTAGTTGCATGTAAGGCCCTTAGAGAAACTTTGATTGTCTGTCACCCCTTTTAATGGTAGGCTTAGGAAGTGAGCTCTGGTTAGTTTAGATTAGCTCCTGGCCTTATTTACTGAAAAACAGATAAGAGGTTAGAACAGATGGTTCACGGCCCCTTTCAGTTCCCAGAGTGTGTTAATTTCTTTTATTTCAAATAGTTTAGTGATTGGTATTATCATACTATACTGGTTGGTACAATACTGCCACCTATGGATCAACAGTGAAACTTATAATGTTATAATGCATGGATTTTTGTACAATGCTATTTAAAAATGTAGAAAACTTGCCACCCAAATGAATTCTTTGATGAATTCTTTGGTAGGTTGTTCATAATTGCCTTTCAAACTTATCTTTTGTAGATGTCTGACTTGGGTTTACCTAAAAAAAGACAAGTGTATGGAAAATGTGAATGAAAACATCTTATTAAGCTTTTTGTTTTCTTATTAGAGGAAGTATGGGGACTTCAAATTGAGGATAATGAAATCATAACATTTTAAGCCTGGAAGGTACCTAAAACATTATCCAAATTAGCACTCTAGGATTAGTCCAGTACTGAATTCAGTGTTGGCTGTCACATGAGATGAAACTGTCAGTTGAGTCCAGTGAAACTGTGGTATAGCAGAAAGAGAACAGGACTGTGGGCTTGGAGGCTTCAAATGTTCTATTTCAGACTTGGCCATAATCTTACTCTAAAACTTAGAGTCAGTGACTTAATGTCTCTGCATGATGACTGTCTCATCTAAAAGAGTGGCTTTCAAACTTTTTTGGTAGCACATTAATATCAGTTAAAATATTTGAGTATAGACTCCACATATAGCTTTTAAAATGTATTTATAATTTATCTCATCTAAAAGAGTGGCTTTCAAACTTTTTTGGTAGCACATTACTATCAGTTAAAATATTTGAGTATAGACTCCACATATAGCTTTTAAAATGTATTTATAATTTAAATATGCATTACTGTGATTACACAGTCGGCCCTCCATATCCATGGGTTCTGCACCTGTCGACTCAACCAACTACGGATGGAAAATATTAGGAAAAAAAATTGCATCTGTACTAAACTTGTGCAGATTTTTTTTTCTAGTCATTATTCCTTAAACAATACAGTATGACAAATATTTACATAGCATTTACATAGGTATAAGTAATCTAAGATGATTTAAAGTATATGAGAGGATGTCGGGAGGTTATATGCAAATGGTATGTCATTTTTTATCAGGGACTTGAGCATCTGTGGATTTTGATTTCTTCTGGGGGTCCTGGAACCAATCCCTCACAGACACTGATTTGAGCATCTGTGGATTTTGATTTCTTCTGGGGGTCCTGGAACCAATCCCTCACAGACACTGTACTTAGAGCCAGACCAATACAGCATAGTGGTTCAAGAGCACAGAGTCTGAGTTCAGTGGTGGGTTTAGATCCCAGCTGGCCGGCTGTGTCCCCTCTCTGCCTGTTTCTTCAGCAGTAAAGTAGGATAATAGAAGTCCCTTACTTTCTAGGGTATTGTGGGGATTAAATGTTAATATGTAATACACTTTGAACAGTGTCTAGTACATAGAAAACACCCTGAAAATACACTTCTTATTATCAGTTATTAATATTTCTGCATTTCAAAAAGTCTTTGTGATAGTTTCATCTGACTTCTTGACATATCTGTTAAGAAAGTCATTGCTTTTACCTCATTATGTGCTGAAGAGGTGTGTTATTCTGCTGTTTTCTTATTCCATTGAGCTGGCATTTTTGGCATATTCAATCAGTAATTTCTTTGCAGGAAGCTTTTTAAGCCGTTTGTCTATTGTATGAGTGTTGTTTAGTTAAAAAGTTAAAACTGTGTAATAATTTTATAATTCTTAGATCTGTTTAACTGGACACTTTTGAGTCCACTGATCTAAAAGACTGGAGTAGCTACTCATTTCCATGGGTGTATTTTTCAAGCTTCCCCCCTGCAGCTGGTGTGTAAAGGGATCTGAACCTGTGACCGTGGTGTTATAAGGCTGCACTCTAATAAACTGTAAGCTGTTAAAAAGCTACCAATTCTATTCTCTGAAGCTCAAAAATAATAATGATAATAATAAAACTACAGATCAGGCAACTTTCTTAAATGTGCTTTTGTAATAGCAAGGGAAACTGGAAAAAAATTACCTCTCATCAGTGACTCTAGGAAGAGTGAGAAAGCTGGTCTCCACAGTGTAGCTTATGTTTTAAGTACCATTAATTCACAGAACAGACTCTATATTTAGTATACAAATGTAAGTTGAAAACCGAGAACATATGTATTTTTTCCTTTTTTAAAATGAACTCTTTGGGGCCGGCCCGGTGGCGCACTTGGGAGCACTGCGGCGCTCCCGCGGAGGGTACAGATCCCACATACAGACCGGTTCCCCGCTCACTGGCTGAGCGAGGTGCGGGCGCAGCGCCAAGGGTTGCGATCCCGTTGCCGGTCCCGGTCCAGTATGGGCGTGACACTGAGGGTTGCAATCCGTTGCCGGACATGAAAAAAAGACAAAAAAAAAAAAAAATGAACTCTTTGGGGCCGGCCCGGTGGCGCACTTGGGAGCACTGCAGCGCTCCCACGGAGGGTACAGATCCCACATACAGACCGGTTCCCCGCTCACTGGCTGAGCGAGGTGCGGGCGCAGCGCCAAGGGTTGCGATCCCGTTGCCAGTCCCGGTCCAGTATGGGCGTGACACTGAGGGTTGCAATCCGTTGCCGGACATGAAAAAAAGACAAAAAAAAAAAAAAAAAATGAACTCTTTGAAAGCAGGCCCATATCTAATCTTCTATCCGTTCTGTGGCACAACAGTTGTTTTTATTTAGTGAAAATTATGTGTATATTAATTGATGATTCTTGGTTAAGATTCCTACTTACTCCTACATATAATTATATACAATATGTTTGTATAAACTACATATTTATACACACTGCTTTTGACAGCTTTTGACTTCAAGATACCTTTATATAATTATTAAATGCTTTATGATAATATCATTTTTGGTACAGAAAGCTAATTTTTTCAGTCTGTCAGTTGATTTGCTGAAGCCAAAAATATAATGGAAAAATATATTATTTTGTATGTAGTTGGTCTCTTATATGTTCTGTTCCTCCCCTTGGAGAGTCAACATGAAAATAGCATTTGTCAGTTTTTCCTGTGTGTTTTTAAAAATAGAATAATGGGGCCGGCCCGGTGGCACACTGCTATAGTGCGCCGCTTGGGAAGCGTGGCGGCGCTCCCGCCGAGGGTT
>NW_007729371.1:2994-15871 GCF_000696425.1 Galeopterus variegatus | reverse complement strand
TTGCCGGTCACGAAAAAAAAGACAAGAAGGAAAAAAAAAAAAATAGAATAATGAATCAAGAGCATATAAAACATATATATTACTAAATAAATTATGGCATTTCTTTTTGCCGGTCACGGAAAAAAAGACAAGAAGGAAAAAAAAAAAAAAAGAATAATGAATCAAGAGCATATAAAACATATATATTACTAAATAAATTATGGCATTTCTTTTTAGGAAGTTCAGGTTTGTTTTTTTTATTTAAATTGTGGTAAAATACAAAAATCTTTTTTAAAAAAAAGTGCATGGAAAGATTCATATAATCTTTTAATTCTATTTTTCCACAAACTTATTTTTCTTTTTCTTGCAACTGGCAGTACAGGGATCTGAACCCTTGACCTTGGTGTTATTAACATTTTTCCACAAAGGGACTCTTGTGCACGTAACATTTACCATCTCAACCTATTTAGTACATTTGCGTTGTTGTACGACCATCACTACCAACCGTCTCTAACTCTACATCTTGCAAAACTGAAACTCTATATGCATTAAATAAAAGCTCCCCATTGCTCACCCCGTCCCCCAGCCCCTGGCAACCACCATTCTACTTTCTGTCTCTATGAATTTGACTATGCTCAGTGCGTCATGTAGGTGAAATCATACGGTATTTGTCCTTTTGTGCCTGGCTTATTACACTTAGCATAATGTCTTCAAAGAGCATCCATATTGCAGCATGTGTTAGAATTTCCTTCCTTTTTAAGGCTGAATAGTATTCCCTTGTATTTATATACCACGTTTTGTTTATCCATTCAGTCATTGGGCACTTGGGCTGCTTCCACTTTTTAGCTACTGTGAGTAATGCTGCTGTGAACATGGATGTAAAAATCAGTGGTAGTAATTTTGACAGAACTTTATAAAAAATTTTATTTTCTCTAGGTGGTTGGTTCTAGCTATTGCCATGGTACGTTTTTATATGGAAAAAGGAACACACAGAGGTTTATATAAAAGTATTCAGAAGACACTTAAATTTTTCCAGACATTTGCCTTGCTTGAGGTAAGTTTTCTTTATCATTTGTCTGTTGTTGTCGTATTTATGTGAAAATTTTTTGTTGAGTAAAATCTTATTTTGCTGTTTACATACCACCTATGGATTTGTTTAATACCATTGTTGACAGGATTTATTTTATATTTTGTATTATTGACTTGTGGTTTTTTTTTTTTTTTTTTTTTTTTTTTTTTTTTTTTTTTTTGTATTTGCTTACAGATAGTCCACTGTTTAATTGGTGAGTTTTTGGTTTAATTTTACATTTTTATTATAAGTTGCCTGTAGGGCAATAGTTGACTTGTTTTTCTGTTTAAGGAATTGTTCCTACTTCTGTGCTTGTGACTGGGGTCCAAGTGATTTCAAGAATCTTTATGGTGTGGCTCATTACTCACAGTATAAAACCAGTAAGTGATGCAAACATGTTATCTACTTGACCCTGCAAGAAAGCTTTGCATTAATAGGAATCTATAGTGTTAATATTCATATATTTCAGGAAACAGAACCATTGGACAAAAAAGGAGTTGGGTTTAGATTTTTATGTTGATTTAGTGCTTTGGTAGAAGGAAACACAAGCAAAACCAAATATTGGCATTTTATATCTGTAATATAATCTCTTCTGATATTTTCTGGTTTCTAAAATTAATACTCATATTGTCAAATAATTAACTGAAAATCTTATTTTCTATAGAAGTTTCTTTTCTATCAAAGTTATTCTCTGATTATGTGATTGAAGTTGTCAATATAAACAGTTTATTTTCCCTCATTTAGCATTGAGCAATAGACATGAAAGGTAAATGTAGTTTTGTAGACCTGAACAAGTGGAAACGACTAAATCAAAAGTTAAAAGGGGTAACACGAAAATCAACTACATTGTATATTGATTTTTAAAAAGTTAAAAGGGGTCAAAGTATACAAAATTTCATTTAGACAGGAGGAATAAGTTTAAGAGATCTTTTGTGCAACATGGTAACTATAGTTAGTAACAAATGTATACTTGACAATTCCTAAGAAAGTAGATATTAAGTGTTGTTACTACAAATAAATATGAGATAATGCATTAAACAATTAGCTTGATTTAGCCATTCCACAATGTATGTGTATTTCAAACATCATGTTGCACACCATAAATATATAATATTTTAATTTGTCAATTAAAAAATAATTTTAAAAAAGTTAGGGCTAAGGAACTTAGGGAAAAATAAGCATATTATTTATTGAGGCATGACAAGAGACAGACCTAATTATTGACTCTAATTCATGGCTTAAATCTCTTAGACAAGACAAACACCATGCTGACTGTGTCAAGATGTTGGACCCATGACAGAAACATTTCCCAGCTCCACCCTTCTGACCTTCTTGACAGCCTTTGTAGTCCTCTATGTACTTGCCGACAGATCTCTGGCCTCCTTTCCATTCCTCAGATGCCTTTCTTGTCTCCTCTCTGCTTGGGGACTGAGACTTAAACTCTTCTCCGTTTCTTCTTAGCCTCACTGGACTCCTGTCTGCGTGAGGACAGATCGCTGACCTTCTGCCCTTTTACTATACACATCAGCCCTCTTGACTAGTGTCTTTCACTCAACTTACTTAATCCGCCTGGTTTGTAACCAGTGACTGCCATACAAATATAGCAATGAGCACGTGCCACACAGAGAGCTACACTTTTTATTAATTAAGATTGCCTACTACGTTAAAAGCAGAAGCACAACATTCATAGAATAAAAGCAAGACTATTCCAGGCAGTGAATGACTATAACAGCTGGGTAGGACCAAAAAGAGTCTGAAGAACGAAGAAGAAAATCAAAGACAGGGTGGCCAACATTAACTAGAGAGAAGTTAAAGAGAGAAAAGGATCCACCTGTTCATTTTATCCTTCAGAAGATCTCTGCCTTAATATTACTGTTTATTTTTCCCCAACAATAGTTTCCCATTGGCACCTATTCATCTCTGCTTAATTAATTTAACCAGCATTTACTGAATGCATTCTGTACACCTGGCACTATGTTAATTTCTGGATTTACAAAAATGAATAAGGCACTTCCAGCTGTCAAGTGTACTGGCTATTGGGAAGTGGGGGAGTCATAACAAATGTTGATCATGCAGCAGATACTAACTGTGCACCTGTTCTGTCCAGACACTGTGCTGGCGATATGGCTGTTTACACACATGGTTCCCTCTTTGTTGAGCCTGTAATTGGGAGAGAAGCTAACAAGTAGTTACACAAATGCTTGTTTAATAATATTAGTGTTAAATGCTTTGAAACAATGGTCCACTATGCATTGCAGTATATCTAGGGACTTACTCTGATACAGGGAGTGAGAAAGACTTCCCTGAGGAAGGGATATATGCTGCTGACAGAGGTACAAGAGTTATCTAGACACATTTTAATACCAGTTGGCAAGTGTTATAATATAGATTTGAACAAAGTTACTGTGAGAAAAGGAAGGTTAGCAAATAACTGCTCAGGGTGAGAAGTGAGGTTTGGGAAAAGTTTTCCAAAGGGCATAATATTTTAGCTGGATCTTAAAAGATGTGCAAGCGTTTTCTATAGGAAGCAACAAGGAAGTAACATTCTAATTAGAGGAAATAGCATATGTAGAGCCGCAAAGTTCAGAGCATATTCCAGAAATAACACAGTTTAGTGTTACCAGAGAGAGAAGTAGGTAGGAGGCCTGAGTGATTTTAAATGAAGTTGGAGAGATTTCTGAGCTTGGACTGTAAAAACCTTGAATATCATGCCCACGTGTTAGGATTTATCCTTTTATCCTGTTAAGCAATGGGGCACCAGGGAAACTTTCAAATCATAGAACGTAGCTGATTCCAATTTGTGTTTTGTTTGCTTCTTTGTTTTGTTTTAAGAGAAAACGTTCATTTATAAGGAGAACAAAGACAGGAGAGACTATTTAGGAAACTGTTACAGTAGTCCAGATGAGAAATGAGAAGTCCCTGAATTAAAATAATGGAAATAGGGACAAAGACAAGTGGACAGATTCATTAGAACCTTTCAGTAGAGCTGGTATGATTCAATCACTCATAGAAAGTAGGAGGGTCAGATTGTTCACATCCTGGTTTCAGGGAGGTGATGTCCTGGAATGGTGGAGTTATTGGCTTGAATAAAGGATATGTTCCTGTGCACAGGACATATTTAAGTTTCATGTTTATAATTAATTATATAATGTTGACAGTATTAAGTTTTCTGTATTGCATTTGTCTAACCCATTATAATAAAAGATAATTAAAATAAATATCTTGGTTGAAAAATAAGTTCAAGGTTGAACGACACTGTGGATTTCTCTGTAATTCTGCAGATCCAGAATGAGGAGAGTGTGGTGCTTTTTCTGGTCGCGTGGACTGTGACAGAGATCACTCGATATTCCTTCTACACATTCAGTCTTCTTGACCACTTACCATACTTCATTAAATGGGCCAGGTGGCTATGTCTTGCAGTTTAGTTCCTCACTGTCCTGTGCATGCTTACTTTGTGTGCTGAGCTAACACCAGAGAACTGAAATTTTTGTTTTAGCTCCATGATGCCAGAATGCTGCTGTTTGGGGTATTAGCAGCATTGTAACTTGTATTCTAAAAGCTTAATGATGAGAGATGAATCATTAATATATATTTTGAGTGAAATTGATGCTAGCCAAATTATATTAGAATTCTTTAATAACCTTATATTAGTATTCTTAAATATTCAGTCTAACATCCACAATCTTTAGTGTTTTTTATATACTTTTTTTTTTAAGTAGCAGAGACAGACATTTGAAAAAGTCACACTTACTTGAAATTGTGTTATTTGGAATGTGGACAAAATTTATATTGCAAGGATTCCAAATATAAAGCAACAGTTTTTAACATTCTTTTTTTTTTCTTCTGGCAGCTGGCTGCTACAGGGTTCCGAACCCTTGATCTTGGTCTTATAAGAAAACAACAGTTTTTTTTTTTTTTTCCTTTTTGTCTTTTTTTGTGTCCGGCAACGGATCGCAACCCTCGGTGTCGCGCCCGTACCGGACCGGGACCGGCAACGGGATCGCAACCCTCGGTGTCGCGCCCGCACCTTGCTCAGCCAGTGAGCAGGAACTGGTCTGTATGTGGGATCCGAACCCTCGGCAGGAGCGCCGCTGCGCTCCCAAGCGGCGCACTGTAGCAGTGTGCCACCGGGCCGGCCCGAAAACAACAGTTTTTAAAGAAAAAAATGTCCTATATTTTTTTGAAGTTTGAATTCTTTGAGTAACTGGTATTTTATCAAGTTATTATAAAAACAAAACTGGTTTTTGGAGAATGAATCACAAGCCAGTATAAATTTGTTTACTCTGTTCTCTATATTGTATTTATAGTAACAGTAACAATATTAACAGTGACAAATGGCAAATGTTGTGTGCCTAGTGCACACCTGCGATGGAGGTGTGAACAAAACAAAGTTCTGTCCTCTCAAGACAAAGACAAAAAATAGAAAAAAAAATTAATAGGTATGTGATATGTCAGGTGGCAATAAGTACAAGATGTATATTCCATATATGCAGGATAAAATGGTTAAATTTATTTTCATTATGAAAATTTCTTGTTATACTACAGAAGTAATACATTTTCATCGTAAAATGTTCAAACAGTACAGAATAAACATGGAAAGTTCATGTTTGTACTCCTACCCACCTACTCCCTTCCTCTGGAGGGAAAAACAGTTTGAAGTTTACCCATCTAGACTTTTTCATATTAACAAAGATGTAAAAACACAGATGTGAATTTTTAAAACATAGATAGGATGATGCTTTTTGTTTCTGTCTTGGGGCTCTAATCAGTACAGGCACATTTCAGTCTAGCTCTTTAACGCTAATGCTGTATAATATTCCATATTATGATTGACCTATTGCTAGAACTTAGATCATTTCCAGCCTTCTAATATTATAAATAATGCTTTTAGAGATTATAAAGAGTGCTATATATATCTATATTTCTATTATTTCTAAAAACTCTGATATTTGGTAATATTCTTATTTTGTTAGAGGATAATCCTTAGCTAGTGTTAGATTGCCACATATTAAAAGCCCAACACTTATTCTTAAGTGATTACTTCTTTTTTATACCTCTTGTATTATATGTGTTCAAATACAATAAATTAGCATATGTAAATAGAAGGAAAAAAAGAAGGAAAAAACTTTTAAATTACCTATAATCCCATTAAATAAAGATATCACTCTTGTGTTATATATTCTTTCAGACTTTTAAAAATGTTCTCTAGCTGTTTTTTAAGCATTTTGTGATTTACCATTTTGTATATAATAAAATGCTTTAAAATTATAAATGGAGCTTAAATATATTGTCCGTCAGAAGAAGGTCACATTACCATTTGTAGGTGTTTGGTTTTATTCTTATTGTACATGAAAATGTATTCACTTTTAGTGATTGGGACTTTTAGAAGGTTGGTAGTTTTGAAGGTGGGGGACTGTAATACTAGAATACATATCAATACTATTTTGCATGACAGTTCTGGACCTCTGGTGCCTTTACATGTATTAATTTATGGTATAGTCTCTTTTCATGTGCTGTATTTACAAAATTCATTTGAAGAAAACAGAGGCACATTGCCCATCTTGTGTAGGTCAGGCACATTGTTTTTTAATGCTTTGTCCGTCTGCCTTGTGGAATGCATTTGCATGTCTTGAGTTTCTGGAAATTTCCAAAACTCTGCCGTTGCATGTTTAAATTTGCTGTTTAGAAAACATTTGTCAATTACCTTAATGTTAAGCAAGGTATTATAAAATCTTTTAACTTTTTTTTTTTTTTAAAGATGACCAGTAAGGGGATCTTAACCCTTGGCTTGGTGTTGTCAGCACCACGCTCAGCCAGTGAGCGAACCGGCTATCCCTATATAGGATCTGAACCTATGGCCTTGGTGTTATCAGCACGGCACTCTCCTGAGTGAGCCATGGGCCAGCCCTAAAATCTTTCAACTTTGAAATGCATATGTTAGCATAATATATCATGTCAGTTAATCATAATCATGAATAATTATCTTTCATGTCAAAAACATTTTAAAAATCCCAACCATCTAAATACTTGTACATTTGGCAACCCCATTAAATAACCTAAAATATTTATATTTATGTCCAAGTGTTGAAGCTATTGTTCTCAAATAAAACTCTTCTTTAGAAATGGTGTCTTATGGGCCGGCCCCGTGGCGCACTCGGGAGAGTGCGGCACTGGGAGCACGGTGACGCTCCCGCCGTGGGTTCGGATCCTATATAGGGATGGCTGGTGTGCTCACTGGCTGAGCACGTGCACTCGGGAGAGTGCGGCGCTGGGAGCACGGTGACGCTCCCGCTGTGGGTTCGGATCCTATATAGGGATGGCTGGTGTGCTCACTGGCTGAGCGCGGTGCGGGCGACACCAAGCCAAGGGTTGCGATCCCCTTACCAGTCACAGAAAAGACAAAAAAAAAAAAAAAGAAATAGTGTCTTATAAATAGTTTGGCCTGCTGTCATGGTTTGAGTATACTTTTATTCTACTTGTGTGTTAGAAGTGTTCCTTTAAAAAAAGTCTACAGAATACATAATTATATATTGAGTTATATGTTGATATTGATTTCTAGTTTAATTTAAAAAATGCATTTCTCCCCCCAAAATTTTTGGTGACAATTGGGAATTCAAGGAAGTGTTTTATCTTTTTCTGCATGTGCTCTGTAGATTATTAAACCTTCCATACTTCCCTTAGAACTTAGAGAGTTAGTGACATGCAATCTTTTTAAAGTGAAAGTAAAGTCAAATAAATTATATAATTGGTTCCCATTTCATTAGAAATTTTCACTGTCTTTAAGGCTGAAACTAGTTTATTCTAGAAATTTTGCATTTTTTTTATATTAAAGACCAGTGCGACCAAGAAGTCAGTTAAGAGCCACATAAAGTAATAAAATAAAAAATCTTAATAAATTTGTATATTTTATTTGAGAAGGGAATATAAAATGTTCATATAAAATGTTCATATAATGTGATTTTAAAAATTGATTTAGGAAATGATTAATTTAAATGAAACACAAATAACTACACAAGAATGGTAAGAAAGGGGATATATCCAAGGCAAGGACAGGATAAACAGGTACAGTAAAAGGATCATTCTTCTTTATTTTTAACACTTCATCTATTTTTGCAAATAATTCTGCCCTTCTCCCCCATCTCTTATTCTTGGATATTCGTGTCATACAGGAATAAGGTGATTTTTAAGTTGTCTCCAAACTTCTTTAATACTGACAAATTTGACTTTTCTTTACAGATATTTTTAATGCCAATAAGTGATTGAGTAAAATACAGTTTAATTTGATATCTTTTCTTTTTCTATCAAAATTTTGACCTTAATCTTTTGTGGTAACTGTTGTATAGTGACTGACTTGCATTCTTTAGGCTCTCCTTGTTGGAGACCAGTAAAACACAGGGTGTTCCCAAATTGGAGGCATGAACGATGCCTGGGGGACTCTGCATTTGAGACCTTGCCACAATCCAAATAAACAAATGGTGATTTTGGATTTTGAATAAAACTTCCTCATCTCTATTTTAAGCAAGCTAACTATTCCTTTAATGTGGGAATTCAGGAAGTAACTTACCTTACTTGTTTTGTTATGAAAGCAGTTTTAGACAATATACTCATTAGGAGTTACTGATGCTTTAGGTAGCACTATCAGTTTTCTGGAGTAGTAATTACTTTTAATTAGTAACCACAAAGAGTTTCCCAAATACCTCTTAAAAATAACTACTTTGTTAATTTCAAGGTTTAGATATAAAATAAGGATTGTAACTGGTGTTTTTAAGCACACCATTTGATCAATAAATGACTAGCTGCAGGGGAAAAAAATCAGTCAGTTATGATTCCATGCACCAGAGGAGTTACCTTTACAATACTTTTTTTTAAACTGCATGTATTAAATGTATAAAAGTGTTTCATTACTGTAAAATAAGTTGACTTCTTATTAAGAAGTCTTGCCATTTAAAATGGAAACTGCTGTTGGAAAAAAGGATGATAATAAATGATTAAAGAAGGAAAATTAGCCTTCTGATGTGAGGTTATTGTAAATATGTATGGGCAGGAAAATTATTAAGTTTAAATACAGTAAAAGCAAAAGAACTGTGATATAAAATCCAATAATTATATGAGAAAAATAATTTTCTGAATTTTTTCTTTCTCCAGATATAATTTTTTTATCATCTTATATCCTGTTGGCGTTGCTGGTGAACTTCTTACAATATACGCTGCCTTGCCATATGTGAAGAAAACAGGAATGTTTTCAATAAGACTTCCTAACAAATACAATGTCTCTTTTGACTACTATTATTTTCTTCTCATAACCATGGCCTCATACATACCATGTAAGTATATATTTATTAGTACTTCGATTTAGCATACAATTTGAAAGTTTTTGGAAAGATATCGTAAGCTAGTTAACTAAGCAAGGAGAAATAACTAGAAATAATTGCTTACAAATACATTAAAACTTCTGTTCTACCCTACATTTATGCATAATTTGGAATAATTAAAGGGGAAGTGAGTCAGAAGATTTTTTATTAACTGTGAGAATAAAGGTCAGTAAATTAATACACAAATGATTGCTTCCTCAAAATCATTTAAAATTAAGCTTAGTATGATTCATTTTTTAAAGAAAAACAAAAATAAATTATTGGTAAAGCATGAATCAGTAAACTATTTACAAACATTTCGAATTGTGTATCTGAATATAAACACATGGTCCAAGAAAATTTCAGATTATTTCTATTTATTTGTTGTGCACATTCTTGGAAGAATCATGAAGGAGTACTTTTTAGTCTTATTTGTGTTGCTCTATGTACTTGAAAATAATAAAGCTGCTTTTCTTAAGATATTTTGAATAATTCAGCCTCTTCACTAATTTCTTATCATATTTTAGCAGTTACAATGAATTGGTGAGGCCTTACTTCATTTACATGCCAACAGTGATACATTTTTAGGTAAAATTTTGATAGTCACTAGCAGGAAATATAACAGAAAATTTACAAGGTGGTTATTTGCCCTTCTCAATAAAATTAGAGACTGTGATGTCAGTGGGGAGGTGGGATGAGAAAAGGTTATAGAATCTAAAATCTACATTGATATGATGTAAAATACTTCATCTAAAGGGGATGAGCATAAAACTTGGCCAGCCTCTTGAGATCTCTGGTTTTGAAGCTTTCCCAAAATCCCAGGTGCTTAAGTGGTCAGAGAGTGTTTTTCTCCCTTTTCTACCATTTCAGCCTGATTCTGTGTCAGATTTTCTACCCAATCAAGTTCGCTCCTGAGATCACAGGATAGCTAAGGAGGATATACGTATATTATTTGTCATGCTCCTCGCTTTTCCCACTATCTATTTAATGGAAATGTGCCTTGAGCAGATCTAGAGCTCGCTTAGGTATCTGTCATATGGTTACAGGGTTAGGCACTGGGTTCCCCTCTTCCTTGCAACACTGAGGCATTTCACAGAAACCGAGGATGTGAAGGATCATGGTCTGAAGCTTCAAGCCAGTCACTTTTGACTGTGATTTTTAGGTGTCCTGGGAGATGTAGACTCTGGCCTGTAGCAGTCACACCTTCCCAGGTCACCAAGCTGACAATTACTGGGAGTCCCACTTGCCAGAGGACCAGTTAGCCGGGGGGATTCTTTCCCCTCTATTATCAATAGTAGTAGTGGTATCAACTACTTTCACTTGAGTAGTTACCAATGAGAGCATTACAGAAGAAAGAGGTTAGGTGACTTGCTTTAAAATCACTGATTTGGTAAAGTCAGGATTTGAACTCAGGCCCATACCTTCTACTAAACTACTCAGAATTTTATAGAAGTATTTAGATAATTGGTCAGTTAGCTTTAAGTATATATGATCTGAATTTATTTAGGCCCTTAGGTGTAATATGATGGTTATATTTATCAAGATGGGAGATACCTAAATTAGGAAAATAAAACCTGTTGTGCGTTTATGCTCTGTTTGAATTAAGTTCAAAAAATAAATGTTTACCCAAAATTGTCTAAGCAAGATATTCAAAGCTTGTTTTCGTGATTAGGTTCATTGGTTTGGTTATTCTGTTTACCATTTTCAGAGATATTTTTATATTTGTATTACTTATAGCTGATGTTCATTTATTCATTCACCAACATTTACACCATGATTTAAAGCATTAGGTCAGATTGGCTCAAAATATTCTCCAAATTTGACTGGATGAATGAGCATTTGTCCAGCTGACCTAATACATACATATTTATGTGTTTCAGTATAACAGACTGACTGCCCTGCACTCAGCCAAGAGGAGCTTCTGCTCTGGATCCATGTTAGAGGATCCTGTGCTGGCCCTTCACTGGTCACCCTTCCATACCGCACTTCACCCCCTTTTAGATCACATTCTGGAAAACTGGGACCATGGAATTTGCTGCCCAGATTGTCCTGAGTGTGCATCAAGGGCCTATATAGGCCTCTTCCTTGATCCATTGTCCTTAGGCTAACAATTGTCACCAGTGTGTGCAACCCCAAGATCACAGGATAGCCAAGGTGGCTGTCTGGGGGGGGTGTGGAGGAAGCTTGGAAGTGTGCACCAGAATAGCCACACACATTTGTGTGAGATCCGTCAAGGTACAGGGTTCAGCCAATAGAACAGAGAGAGGGAGAACAGGCAGGGCCAGCTTTCTTTGTGCTGGAATGTTCTGTCACAGTAAGTATTCCAAAGAGTTACGAGATTCTAAATTTAAACATGGTCTTCCAGGTCATTGTGAAGGTATATTTATTAAGCTATTTAAGTTTGCTAAAAAATAAAAATAAAAACAAAACAAAATTTCAACAGTTTACGGTGTTAAAATATTTAGGCATGTGATAGTGGGCCTCTTTTAGTATATTATCCCAGGCTTTTTAAATATTACAGGAGTAGCAGTGGTATATAATGTACTTACTTTCAAACCTTGCCACATTTAACAGGTTTCCAGTATACATAATATAAAGCAATAGCTTATCTTTCTTTGTTTTCTTTTTTCAATTAAGTGTTTCCACAACTCTATTTTCACATGTTACGTCAAAGAAGAAAGGTGCTTCATGGAGAGGTGATTGTAGAAAAGGATGATTAAAAGATCCCTACAAACAAGGTGCTTTTTCCAGAATAACCAAGATTACTTAAGTCCAAGTTTTAATAACAAGAATAAACAACTTCATGAAATATGATGGATTATATTGTTTCTTAAAATATAACTTGAATCATGGTATTTGCCAATATTTGTCTTCATATTGTGCCAGATCTTTTTTTTTTAATAAGAATTATGCAGATATTATCAACTCCTAGGTAGGTGTTGATCATTAAGAAAATAATTGGGTGTATTACTTTGGAAAAAAAGTTTACTAAATTTTTTTTACAACATATGCTCAAAGCTTTTTAAATCAATATTTAGAAATTAGTTTAATGATTAACAGTATGATACCTGCCAGTGTTATTTATGTGATATTTATAAATGAAAGTAAATGTAAAATTATAATAACTTGTTAATAAGGTGTTGGTATTTCTTGAACATACGATCTAATTGTTCGAGTTATAAGGCAGCATTTATGATTAATAACAGATTTTAGAAGCATGGACAAAATTTGCTGTGGTAAGACTTTGATGTAGATAAAGTAGAAGCATAAAAAAATATTCAAGTAGATGTCACAATTGGAAAATACTTTGAAAATATTTCTAGACTGTTGAAATTACTTATACCATTAAGTAAATTTATTTTGATTTGAATTAACCACTCAAGGACAACCTTTTCAACTGTAAGGATTTTAAGGAATTAGAAAGAAGGTAAGTATATTGTTTGCCCCACTGGTTAAAAAAAAAAAAAAAAAAAAAAAA